>NC_133325.1:487735229-487827729 GCF_042186555.1 Aquarana catesbeiana
GCTTCCCCTAATTTCAGATCTACCCCTCAGATTTACAGCGACTGCACTTCCAAGTGCAATTTCAGTGCAATTTCAAGTGCACTTTGCACTTGTAGTTTGCACTTGTAGTGCAAAGTGGATTTGCCTTTCGTAAATAACCCCCCTAGTTTCATGTTGAGTTACCTAATGATACAGAATTGTGTCAATGCCTCTTTCTGGTTCTCTTTTGGCTAGAAAGGGGCCTTTCACACAGGCTTTCCTTTCAGGTTCGCATGTCAATTTTTCAGGCAGACCTGATCGGACGCTCCAATCACTCCTATGGGGCAGCGTATGTCGGTGGTGACATGTCTGCTGACACGCACTGCTATCCGATCCGATCCTGTCTGCTAAATCCAGATGGATGGTGGCCCTATTTTCCATCCAGCTGGTGGATCGGATGGGAACAGGTGAAAACGGACAGGTGGTCTGTTTTCATCCGATCTCCCCATAGAGGAGAGTGGGACTCTAACAGGTCCGTCTGAGCACAGTGAGTGGAGAAGGACCTGTCATCTGCCTGCTCAGCAGGGATCAGCGAATCGATCCCCTGCTGAGCAAGCAGAGTCCGTCAAACGACAAGCCCATGTGAAAGGAGTCTAAGGTCTGATTCACACCCATGCATTTTTAGTGTTTTTTGCATTTTGCAGATTTGCACTACAGAACGTGTTCCATAGGAAACAATGTTAAATGGACCGCAGTGCAAATCTGCAAAATGCAAATAGCACTAAAAATGCATAGTTGTCAAATAGGCCTAAGGCGCCTTTCACACGGACGGCTATTCTGCTGCAGTTAAAAGCATGTTTTTTTTCCTGTGGAGTTCAAGACTCCAGGCACTGCGATCAGCTGCATTTGCACAGTGCGATTAGCTGCGGTCCCATTTGGCTGCGGTTTGCCATTTCCATGGCAACCCGACAGGATGCCGACACACTGTTTGGTATGACTCTTGAGGGGGAACTCCACGCCAAATTTTAAATAAAAAAACGGCGTGGGTTCCCCCCCAGGGGCATACCAGGCCCTTCGGTCTGGTATGGATTTTAAGAGGAACCCCTACGCCGAAAAAATGGCGTGGGGTCCCCCCAAAATCCATACCAGACCCTTATCTGAGCACGCAGCCCGGTCGGTCAGGAAGGGGGGTGGGCCGGGCATTAGCGGGGATCCGAGTCGGATCCCCGTGCTTGTCGCTCATTGGGAAAGGAAAAATCAATTTTCCTTTCCCGATGAGCAGCTCTGCGCTGTTATCCGCAGCTGACACAGTGCACTGCGATTACCTGCGGTTATGTGCGGATAGCTGCGCTAAATCGCTCCTGGAGTCAATTCTATTTTTTCTATCCGCATAGAACCGCATGTATCTAATTCGCAGCTAAACGCAGTGTGTCTTTGGAGAAGATACCCCTGGGAAAGAACCGCTAGGATTCCACCTTCAGTGTATCTTCGGTGTTCCCCCTCCATTGCCAGTGAGCAATTTAAGCCTGTTTGACCCATACAGCATATGCTCTGTGGGTCCCAACTTTTTGGTAAGCCTCCATTCACTTGGGTGGTGGTTTTGCACTATTGTATGTCTACACACATCTGATCTTCTAGAAGGCTTCCAGGACCAGTGAATTGTTTTTTGATGTTCATCAATGCTGCAACGAGTTTGCTGGTTTCATATAATAATTACTTACCGTGGGTCCAGTATTTTTGGTACGCCTTCATTTAGTTTTGGGACATTTTTGTCATTATTATATTTTGTCGATTCACATGGTGACTGTAATGCCCCGTACACACGGTCGGATTTTCCGATGGAAAATGTCCGATCGGATCGTGTTGTCGGAAATTCCGACCGTGTGTGGGCTCCATCGGACATTTTCCATCGGATTTTCCGACACACAAAGTTGGAGAGCAGGAGATAAAATTTTCCGACAACAAAATCCGTTGTCGGAAATTCCGATCGTGTGTACACAAATCCAACAGACAAAGTGCCATGCATGCTCAGAATTAATAAAGAGATGAAAGCTATTGGCCACTGCCCTGTTTATAGTCCCGACGTACATGTTTTACGTCACCGCGTTTAGAACGATCGGATTTTCCGCCAACTTTGTGTGACCGTGTGTATGCAAGACAAGTTTGAGCCAACATCCGTCGGAAAAAATCCTAGGATTTTGTTGTCGGAATGTCCGAACAAAGTCCGACCGTGTGTACGCCCTATTATAGTTTATATCATGATGGACTTTTGATACATTTAACATGGACATTCATCAGCATGTAATGTCAATCTTATGATATTCATTCATTATTGTATATTTTTATCATTGCATTTTTTCACTTTTTTCATCACTTTCAGCGCTACACTTGTTTGTATATGGTTTATAGCAAAATTTCTATTTGTTGTGTTAGCTGCTTAATTTTATTTTATTTTGAGCCAGCGCATGGTTTTTTGTTTTTTTTGTAAACGCAGTGTGTGAATGGGGCCATAGGAAAGCATTGTGTGCTTTTAGCTGCGGTAGAAAATTAGAAAATCCGCAGCTAAAAGCACCATTCTATCCGTCCATGTGAAAGGGGCCTAGGTGATTTCAGAGGAACATACTTCAACTACTCCAGGACTAGTGATAAGATAAGGATTTGATTGCTTGCACCTGGGGTCACAATGATGACCAGCATTATGCGCTGAGAGAAATAAAATGCAGTTGCAATACCAGCCATAAAGGCCTGTTTCACACTGGGGCGGTGGGTGCGTCGGCGGTAAAACGCCGCTATCTTTAGCGGCGTTTTACCATCGTTTTAGCAACGCTATTCGTCCACTAGCGGGGGCGGTTTCACCCCCCCGCTAGCGGCCGAAAAATTGTTAAAAACGCCCGCAAATCGCAGCTGCAGCAGATGCCAGCGGTATAGCCGCGCTGCCCCATTGATTTCAATGGGCAGGAGCGGTGAAGGAGCGGTGTATACACCGCTCCTTCACCGCTCCAAAGATACTGCTAGCAGGACTTTTTTCAGCATCCTGCTAGCACACCGCTACAGTGTGAAAACCCCCGGGCTTGGAGAGACAGCAGCGGCTGTTTCAGGTCGGTTTGCAGGTGCTATTTTTAGCGCAATAGCGCCTGCAAAACGACCTAGTGTGAAAGGGGTCTAACACAATTAAAATAGCAAAGTAAATGCAAAAATGCAGCCATCACTATGCAAGCATTGGTAAAAAAAAAAAAAATCTTTCCTGAAAATGAAATTTAACCAGGTAAATAAAATACAACATTTCATTTTTTTTTTTGGGTAAAGCTTTTGACTACTTTTTACATTGTTTTTCTTTTCTTGTCTGCTGAAAAAGAACAGTTCGATACCTCAACAGCTTAACCCCTTCATGTCAAAGGGTAACACAAACCTTACAGTAATATGAAAATAGTACTTCTGCCCCCCCCCCACAGTGCCCACAGCTTATAAATCTTTTTACATTAACTGCTTGCTGCCCGCCCACTGTCAAATGACGGCGGGGCAGTGCAGCTCTCGTTCTGGGACGCCGTCATATGACGGCGTCCCAGAAAGGCCGATCTTGCGCGCCCGCGGGGGCCGCGCCATGTTGCTAGGACACGGTGCGACCCCGATCTCTTTAAAGAGCCACATCTGCGGCTCTTAACCATGTGATTGGCTTTGTCCAATCACGGCCGGTCACATGTAAACAAGGAAGTGCCGGTAATCAGCTCTCCTTGCCTCACACTGACAGAGTGTGAGGCGAGGAGAGCCGATCAGCGGCATCTCCTCACAGGGGGACATCTATGGATGTAATCAGGGCACTGATCATCAGTGCCCTGATTACAATAAATAAATACAGTGTCACAAAACAGTGCCCAACATTGCCCACCAATGCCAGCGTATAGTGCCCACCACTGCTACCAATCAGTGCCCATTAGAGATGCCAGTCAGTACTGGCAATCAGTGCTTCCCATCAATGCCCATCGCTGCTGTCGATCAATGCCCATCAGTGTCGTCCATCAGTGCCACCAATCAATGCCCATCTGTACCGCCTATCCGTGCTGCCTATCCGTGTCCACCAGTGCCGCCTATCAGTGCCCACCAGTGCCACCTATCAGTGCCCATCAGTGCCCATCAGTGCTGCCTATCAGTGCCCATAAGTGCGTCATATTAGTGCCTCCTCATCAGTGCCACCTCATTATTTCCCCGTAAGTGCCGCCTCATCAGTGCCCATAAGTGCCACCTCATCAGTACCCACCAGTTCAGCCTATCAGTGCCCATCAGTGCCGTCTCATCAGCGCACATCAGTGAAGGCGAAAAATTAGTTACAAAATTTACTGACAGATAAAATGTAAAAAACATTTTTTTTTCCAAATTTTTTGGTCTTTTTTTTTTTGTAAAAATTAAAAAAAAAAAAACAGCAGTGATTAGATACCACCAAAAGAAAGCTCTGTTTGTGTGAAGAAATTGATAAAAAATTTGTTTGGGTACAGTGTAGCATGACCGTGCAATTGTCATTCAAAGTGCGACAGCACTAAAAGCTGAAAAATGGCTTGTGCAGGAAGGGGGTGTAAGTGCCTGGTAGGCAAATGGTTAAAATATTGCCACTATATAGCTTTTTGACTGATCTGTATACCACGGTCAGTGATAAACTGCACAGTTTCTCCACTGCTGATAGTTCAGGTAGGAGGAGATTTCCACTTCAGCCTGTATACACGCCCACATGTGTGATGTCAATATCATGTAACCTGGCTAGCTCTGAGAACAAGTAATCATTCTCTCCAGCATAAAAGACACAACAGAGCATGTGCAGGTTGGCTACTCTGCCTGTGTTAGCTGGCTTCCCCAGATAGACGATGCAGAAGGGAAGGATATGTGCATACAGGATAAAACAGCCTTTTTACACAATGCAGAGGATTAACCACTTAAGTTCCACATTGTTTAGAACAAGCATGCTATGCTGCATATACAGATAGATTTTACCGTTGTGGGTTTAGTAACACTTTAAGGCTTAATGTACACGGGATGTTTTAAAATCTCTCCTGAGCGATTTAACTCGACAGATAGTAACCCACGTTTAAAAACGTCAGTTTTGCCATGTTTGCATGCCGTGTTTAGCCGCGTTTGCATTTAGAAGCTTTTTTTTTTTTTTTTTTCAAATAGTCAGCGTATGTAAACAAAATGCGGCTAAACGTGAGTTACCATGTTTACAAGCTGTAATGCTGTGTACACACGAGTGGATTTTTCAGCATCAAAGGACCAACGGTCTTTCCGATGGACTTTCGACTGAGTTAGGACAAATTGGGATTTAATTTGGTGGTAAATTGAATAGCTCCTTATTTTTTGTTTTTTTTATTACCAAAAGAAAACTCTCAAAATGGTTAAAGAAAAACAAAACAAATTATTATTTTTTTTAAATTTAGCTGTACATTTCTTAGTACTACCATAACCTATTACCAAAAATTTTCCCAAAATAAATTTTGACGAGAGCAGCGATACCTTATATGTGTATGGTATTTGTTGTATGTGCCGTTGTAGAACCCAAAAACAATAGAGCACATTTTGCTTTTTTTTTTTTTTTATCCTACCTAACATATACTGACACTGATAGCAATTTTAAAAAGGCATTTTTTTGTTTTGTTTTAAATCCTGCCTAAAATATATTGACCCTAACCTTTGACCGTTACCTTGACCCTAACACTGACCTAGATCAAGCCTTTATATAGCCATTTTTTTCTTTCTTCCTTTTTTTCTATTTACAGTAGTGGATTATGCTCGTAATCCAAGGTACTACTGTACCGTGTTATTTTTACACACTTTTGTTTGTTTACATCTTTCTCTCCTGCAATAAGAGAAAGATACAATGTATCTTTCTCTCCATTCAGAGGAGAAAGAAAACACAGGGTCAGGCTGCACAATGACTGATCACTGTGACAGCAAATTAGAGGCTAGGTCCTGATCATTCGTACTAGGCCTGGGGTATATATATATATATATACATATACACACAGTGGATATAAAAAGGCTACACATCCCTGGTAAAATGTCAGGTTTCTGTGATGTAAAAAAACGAGACAAAGATAAATCATTACAGAACTTTTTCAACCTTTAACCACCTCAATACAATGCCCTTACACCCCCTTCCTGCCCAGACCAATTTTCAGCTTTTAGCGCTCTCACAGTTTGAATGACAGTTACTCAGTCATGCAACACTGTACCCATATGAAACTTGCATCCTTTTTTTCACACGAATAGAGCTTTCTTTTGATGGTATTTAATCACTAGTGGGTTTTTTATTTTTTTGCGCTATAAATAAAAAAGACCATAAATTTTGTGAAAAAAATGCCTTTTTTTTATTTCTGTCATAAAATTTTGCTAATTAGTAATTTTTCTTCATAAATTTTGGCCAAAATTTATACTGCTACATATCTTTGGTAAAAATAACCCAACTTAGTGAATATTATTTGGTCTTTGAGAAAGTTATAGACTCTACAAACTATGGTGCCAATCACTAAAAATTGATCACATCTGATCGGGCCCTCAGTACATCAGGTGAATCTCATTTCTCGAGACATTAACAATTCAGGAAAGTACAAATACCCCCCAAATGACCCCTTTTTAGAAAGTAGATATCCCAAGGTATTAAGTAAGTAGCATGGTAAGTTTTTTTAAGTTGCAATTTTTCTCACAATTCTTTGCAAAATGAAGATTTTTATTTATTTATTTATTTACAAAATTGTCATATTATCAGGTTATTTCTCACACTCAGCATATGCATACAACAAATTACATCCCAAAATACATTCTGCTACTCTTCCCAAGTATGGCCATACCACCAAAAATGACACATCTCATTTCTCAACCATCTATTACACTTTTGAAGGCCCTGGAGCACCAGGACAACGGAATTGCCCACAAAATGACCCCGTTTTGGAAAGCAAACACCCCAACGTATAATCTATGAGGCATAATGAGTCTTTTGAACGGTTCATTTTTTCCAGAAGTTTTTGGAAAATGTGGAAAAAAAAATGAAAACGCATTTTTTTTACACAAAGTTTTCAATTTATAACAGGGATCACCAAACTACGGCCCTCCAGCTGCTGCGGAACTACATGTCCCATGAAGCATTGCAAAACTCTGACATTCACAGACATGACTAGGAAAGATGGGAATTGTAGTTCCTGAACAACTGGAGGGCCGTAGTTTGAAGACCCCTGATTTATAAGATATTTCTAACACATAGCATGTATATAGCAAAAATTACACCCCAAAATACATTCTGCTACTCTTCCCGAGTATGGCGATACCACATGTGAGACTTTTACACAGCCTGGCCACATACAGAGGTCTAACATTGAAGTAGTACCTTCAGGCATTCTAGGAGCATAAATTACACATCTCATTTCATTCCTACCTATCACACTTTTAAAGGTCCTGGAGCACCAGGACAGTGGAATTACCCACAAAATGACCTCATTTTGGAAAACAAACACCCCAATGTATATTCTATGAGGCATGGGCTGCAGGTAGGTACTCGGGTACTCTGATGAGCTGCAGATAGGTACTCGGGTACTCTGATGGGCTGGAGACAGGTACTCGGGTAACTTGATGAGCTGCAGACAGGTACTCGGATGGGCAGGTGACAGGTAGTCGGTTGCTCTGATGGGCTAGTGACAGGTACTCGGGTACTCTGATGGCCTGATGACAGGTACTCGGGTACTCTGATGGCCTGGTGACAGGTACTCGGTACTCTGATGGCCTGGTGACAGGTACTCAGGTACTCAGTACTCATATGGACTGTGACAGGTACTCAGGTACTCTGATGGACTGTGACAGGTACTCTTATGGACTGACAGGTACTGATATGAACTGTCACAGGTACTATAATGGGTGATGACAGGTCCTCTTTATTGGGGGGGAGGGGGCAATCGGTGTGATGGGTGTATACTGTGAGCTGTAACAAGATGTTACCGCAATCTCCTCCTCACACAGGATCGGTGTGTGAAGAGGAGAACCCGGTAACATCTCGTTACCACGGTTTGTTGACATTTAGTGATCGGTTGTGAAAGGATAACAGCCGATCACGTGGTAAACAGCCACTGGCCAATGGCTGTTTACCAGCGTCGGTGACGAGCAGTGCTCCCGGAAACACGCCGCCACCGGCGTGCATACACAGTGCGCCCGCGATCGCACGCATGTGCCATGCACAGTGTGGCGGAACCATCTGTGATCGGCCGTGACTTCATCACGGCCGATCACGTGATAAACAGCCATGACCAATGGCTGTTCACCCCCCTCGGTGGCGAACGGTGTCTCCGTGACACGCCACCACCGAAGGAACAGGGATGCGCACACACGATCGCGTGCATTCCCTGATTAAATGGAGGGCCATCATATGACGCCCTCCCAGAACGAGAGCCGCACTGCCTGGCCATCATATGACGGACGGCGGGCGACAATCGGTTAATGTGACCTATAAAATGTACAACTTTGAAAAACAAACTGAAATCTTTTAGGGTGGTGGGGGTAGTAAAAACAAAAAAACTAAAATAATGAGGTTGCATAAGTGTGTACACCCTCTTATAACTGGGGGTGTAGCTGTGTTCAGAATTAGGCAATTACATTCAAACTCATGTTAAATAGGAGTCAGTACACACCTGTCATCATTTAAAGTGCCTCTGATTAACCCCAAATAAAGTTCAGTCAGGAGAAGAGTCCAAGTCATTAGATATACCATGGAACACAGTGAAGACAGTCATTATTGAGTGGAGAAAATATGGCACAACGGTGATATTACAAAGAACTGGACGTCCCTCCACAATTGATGAAAAGACAAGAAGAAAACTGTTCAGGGAGGCTGCCAAGATGCCTACAGCAACATTAAAGGAGCTGCAGGAATATCTGGCAAGTACTGGCTGTGTGGTACATGTGACAACACTCTTCTGTATTTTTCATATGTCTGGGCTATGGGGTAGAGTGGCAACCTGTCAGAGGGTTAACACAGTCAGAGCCTGTCAGTATAGGCACGTCCCGGTGCGCCTGCGCGGTAGAGCTACACATCAGCACGTACGGGCACACGATCGGCGGGTACGAGCGCGTGACCCGAACGGGTTAGCACACGTGGGCACACGAACGCATGCACGTACAGCGGGACGTCCCCTTGGCGGGCCTATATAAAGGCAGCTATGCCTTGTGCTCATTGCTGGTTTGTCTTCTCAGCTTCCAGTGTTCCCGTTTATCCTCTGCATACCTGTTCCTGCCTATTGTGACCCGGACCGTTTGACTACTCTGCTTATCCTCTCTCCAGTGTTTGACCCTCGGCTTGATTAAGGACTTCTCTGCTTATCTTCTCTCCAGTGTTTGACCCCCGGCTTGATTAACGACTCTTCTACTGATCCTCTCTCCAGTGTTTGACCCTCGGCCTGCTAAACGGACTTGTCTTGCTTAAACCTGTACTACGATTACCTGGTGTTTGACCCTCGGCCTGCTTAAAGGACTTGCCTTGCTGTGCTTGCTACTACGTTTACCCGGTGCTTGACCCTCGGCCTGCTAAAGGACTTGTCTTGCTTAACCCTGTGCTTCTCCTCAGCTCTGTTCCTGGTTCCAGGTCAAGTGTTGGAGTCCCTGCCAGCCTTCTCTCCAGCTTAGCAAACAGTCCATGCTACACGGGTTCTACGCGTCTAAGTGACACCTTGGTGACCTGCACACCTGCTGGCAACCCGTGCCTCTCCGTGCCTGATACCCTCTGTACCACCTTCAGGGGTATCTCGCACCTAGTTGCTAGGGGAGCCGCTCTCAGCATTCCGGCCTTGGTGAGTACCTGACACAACCTTTTCTTACAAAAAAAACATCCAAGCCCGGATAAATTTTGCAAACACACATCTGAAGTCTCCCAAAAGCATATGGTAAAATATGTTATGGTCTGATGAAACCAAGGTTGAAATTTTTGGCCATAAATCCAAAAGATATGTTTGGTGCAAAAACAACAATGCACATTACCAAAAGAACACCATACCCACCGTGAAGCATGGCGGTGGCAGCATCATGCTTTGGGGCTGTTTTTCTTCAGCTGGAACAGGAGCCTTAGTCAAGGTAGAGGGGATTATGAACAGTTCCAAATACCAGTCAATATTGGTACAAAACATTCAGGCTTCTGCTAGAAAGCTGAACATGAAGAGGAACTTCATCTTCTAGCATAACAACGACCCAAAGCATACATCCAAATCAACAAAGGAATGGGTTCACCAGAAGAAGATTAAAGTTTTGGAATGGCCCAGCCAGAGCCCAGACCTGAATCCCATTGAAAATCTGTGGGGTGATCTGAAGGGGGCTGTGCACAGGAACTGTCCTAGCAATCTGACAGATTTGGAGTGTTTTTGCAAAGAAGAAATAAGAAGTAAATATTGCCAAATCAAGATGTGCCATGCTGCTAGACTCATACCCAAAAAGACAGTGCTGTAATAAAATCAAAAGGTGCTTCAACAAAGTGTTAGTTTAAGGGTGTGCGCACTTATGCAACCATATTATTTTATTTTTTTATTTTTACTTCCCTCCACCTAAAAGATTTCAGTTTGTTGTTCAACTGAGTTGTACAGTGTATAGGTCTCATTAAAGGTGGAAAAAGTTCAGAAATGATGTATCTTTGTCTCATTTTTTTACATCACAGAAACCTGACATTTTAACAGGGGTGTGTAGACTTTTTATGTATATATATATATACACACACACATCTCCCAGGTTTAAAGCCCACACTTCCTGGATGCTGCATATATGTGTTACTGTGATGCTCTGGGGTTAAGATATACATACACAATTTCATAGCACATCACCAGGACTCATCCCTTATCCATTATGAAACTTCAGACAAGCGTGACATCAAAGAAGAAGAAGAGTCTGCTGTGCTACACACACTAATGCACACGGTCGCATTCCGACAACAAAATCCATGGATTTTTTCCGACGTATGTTGGCTCAAACTTGTCTTGCATACACACGGTCACACAAAGTTGTCGGAAAATCCGATCGTTCTAAACGCGGTGACGTAAAACACGTACTTCGGGACTATAAATGGGGCATTAGCCAATAGCTTTGGTCTCTTAATTTATTCTGAGCAAGCGTGGCACTTTGTGCGTCGGATTACGATCGGAATTTCCAACAACCGATTTTGTCGTCGGAAAATTTTATAGCAAGCTCTCAAACATTGTGTGTCGGAAATTCCGATGGAAAATGTGTGATGGAGCCTACACACGGTCGGAATTTCAGACAACAAGGTCCTATCACACATTTTCCGTCGGAAAATCCGACCGTGTGTACAGGGCATAACTGTAACATATATTTAAAAATGATAACATCATTACATAATTCACATGCATTTTAACCGCTTCTGGACCAGCTGCCGCAGTTATACTGGAGTAGGTTGGCTCCCCTGCGCAAAACCACATAGCTGTACGTTGGCTCGCGGGGTCCGGATAGCAGGCGCGTGTGCGCCCGCTGCATAGCAGGGATGTTGATGCTCACGGCCGATGGTCGCAATGACCGCTAGCCATGAGTGATCGTGACCAGGAGGCACAGAACAGGGTCGAGTGTGTGTAAACACACACTTCCCTGTTCTGTTCTGACAGGAGTGACAGATCGTGTGTTTCTATTGGCTAGGAACCACGATCTCTCACTTCCTGTGGTTAGTCCCTCTCCCTTCAGTTAGAATCACATAGCAGGGAACACAGTTAACCCCTTCACCGCTCCCTAGTGTTAACCCCTTCACTGCCAGTGACATTTTTACAGTAATCAATGCATTTTTAATTGCACTGATCGCTGTATTGATGCCAATGTTTCCCAAAATGTGTCAAAATTGTCCGATGTGTCCGCCATAATGTCGCAGTCATGATAAAAAAATCGCAGATCGCCTCCATTACTAGTATAAAAAAAAAAATAAAAATGCTATAAATCTATCCCCTATTTTGTAGACGATATAACTTTTGCGCAAACCAATCAATATACGCTTATTGAGATTTTTTTTACCAAAAATATGTAGAAGAGTACATATCGGCCTAAACTGAGAAAAAAATTTGGGGATATTTATTATAGCAAAAAGTGCAAAATATTGTGTTTTTTTCAAAATTGTCGCTCTTTTTTTGTGTATAGCGCAAAAAATAAAAACCACAGAGGCGATCAAATACCACCAAAAGAAAGCTCTATTTATGGTAAAAAAAGGACATCAATTTTGTTTGGGTACAAAGTCGTACAACCGCGCAATTGTCAGTTAAAGCGATGCAGTGCTGAACCACAAAAACCGCTCTGGTCAGGAAGGGGGGTAAATTCTTCCGGGGCTGAATCGGTTAAAATGTTTTTGAACATTGTAGTGCATGGTTTTCTGTTTTCATGCATTTTTCCATGTGTATTTAGAAAACATGCAATATAAAAGTGCAAAAACATGTAAAAATGCACGTGAAGAACTCTATTAACTGCACATGATGAGACGTGTTTTTTTTAATGCAAATTTATGAATGCCAACAAAATGTAATTAGTTATTCTGTATTAGAACACAAAAAGAGAAATACTTACTGATGAGAAAATCCAAGTCTGACTTTCTCTAGTTCAACACCATGCACATAACCTTTATAAGAAACTTTTTCAGGTGCCTCTGACTCTTCAGACAAACTCACAAAAAGGTGGTCTCCCTTTAATACTGAGGGTCTATTTTCAGCCACACCAGGGACCTATGGCAGGGAGAAAACAAAACAAAACAAAAACACACTGGCATTATAATCCTTTCAAGCTTACATGAGCCATTCAAACATAACAAATATTCATCACACCCTATTCTAGTTAGGCTGGATGACTAAAAGAGAAATGCAGAGGGAAAGTACACATCCAATGTTGCTCCTATTTACAATTTCTGCTGTCACTTGCCATAAGTGTAGGAGGAAATGTTGATTATACTACATTTTGAAAGACCCCTCTACTAAGAGAAATATGGAGGATTTTTTTGCAAACTTCTTCTGAAAATGCTAGCTGCCAGGTTGTTGAATTCAACAATGACAGCTTACTTAAGCTGGCCATAGATGGATCGAAATTCAGCCGGTTCAGCAGGCACATTCCCACTCAAGAATAGTTCATCTAACAGGAACGTTGGAAATGTTTTATTCAAACAGCACTTGCAGCCAACCAGTGTATTTTGACAGAGGAGGAGTGCCCACTGTCAGAATGCAACATCACAGTGGGGAGGATTCCTTTATCCACTTTGTATGGATGGGGGAATCTGTTTGTATTTTTGGGGATTTTTTTACATCAGCCCTTCAGCTGATCTAAAAAAAACAATCCACATATGGGCATCCCAAGTTCCAGCCAGAATATGCCTGCCTGCCAGCCTCCTATTATAAAGAAAAAACAAGTACCTGTCAGCTGTATCTCTAAGAAATCAACTGAAGCCCAACTTCAAAGTCTCTGTTGTGATCTTTGAGGATAAATTACTTCACAGTACTTGGAACTATATAGATCAGTGAGGGCTTGTTAATCCCTTCATGCCTAAGATTAAAAACAAATCTTAACGCCTGAACCAAGCTTTGCGACTTTGCCATGTGTTCAGAAAACTACATTTCTCAACCATCATAACTTGAAGACCAAGATCTGTTGGTGACAGGTCAATCTTCATGCTGGGATCGCTCTGTGGAGCACACTTCCAGCACAAAAGCCAAGCACATATATGTGGTGCCTCACCTGTGGATGTGTCCCACCTCTGTGCCGCATATATGTGTGAGCTTGACATACACAGGTCAAACATATACAGACTTTGGTCTAGGCACAGTGGCACTTTAAACTTTTTCTTTTTGTAGGTTTATCCTGAAATTTTACTGGCATTTAACAAAACATACAGTCAACAGCCATGTAAAAAGCATAACAATAACTGGATACTGGATCGCTACAGTTATCTAAAATATAATACAATTACTTCAAGTATTAGGAGATGTTTGTCTCTTGGATGGCGTTCCATTTTCTGTTTTTTCTGGTCATATTTTCTGATGTCAATCTCCATTTGTTTCTCCTCAAGGTGCAGTAGCAAGTGGAACTTCTCATTATACCTGTTGAAGTCTATGATCGATGTCAGGAGGTTGCTGAAATAGGAATGCTTAAGGTAATCACGCATGTTACAACAGTGAAGCGAGTTAAGACATTTGAGACCTAAAAGAGACCCTGTCAACAGATCATATATGCTTACTTTACCAAGGCATTGCTAAAACTTTACCTGTATTTGATATTCAGTGATGTATCTTTTAGTAACTGCAGAGTTAAAGGCGCCAGAAAAAAAACAGCAAGTGTCAGATTCTTAATTTTATAGCACTAATATTTTTGAAATGACTACAATTGAATGATTTAGCTGAAAGGGGAGCAGCCCACAGCCTTCATTTCCTGGGGTTGCAGTCATCTTTATAATTCAGTGAGGGCATAAAATGACACCTAAGAGGAAAAGCGGTAGATACACAAGAGAATAAAATATTGAGGAGAGAAACAACACTAGGGAGGAAAGAAGAGATAAAAGTTGTACATGAGCAATGAGGGTAGAAAGCCGAATGTGTGCAGGAACACTCCAGCACTGCTCAAAGATAACAAGAAGTGCCCTTCTACAAAGAAGAGCTGGGAGGGTGAGGCAACACTAAAGCCTCCTCCACACGATCAGATTTTTGGCCGGGAATTGTGCGATGACATACTGTTTGCCAAAAATCCGACCGTTAGTACGCTCCATCAGACAATTGTTGACCAACTTTCCGCCAACAAATGTTGGATGGCAGGCTAATAAATTTTCGGCGGATAACAGTCTGCTGTCAGATTTTCGTATCGTCTGTACACAAGTCCGTCACACAAAAGTCCAAAGTACAAACATGCATGCTCGGAATCAATGCTCACCAAACACGACATTAGTAGAAGGTGCCCAAAGGGTGGCGCTCAAGAGCTGAAATTCCACGTAGTACGTCACTACGTTCATGTTTGTTGGCTGGCAATTTTGTACCGTTTTTATGCAAGACAAGTTCAGGGCACACACCCTTTGGAAAAAAGTCTGGCACTTTGTCTGCCAACAATCCGATCATGTGTATGAAGCTTAAGACCCCATACACACTATGTAACTTTTGTTGTCTGATTTCCTTTAGATTTACCAAAACCATGTAGTGCAAGGGCCTGCCTGATTGAATAGAAATTGAAACTCCAATGCCGCGTACACACAAGCGGAATTTCCGACAGAAAAAGTCAGATGGGAGCTTTTCATCGTATATTCCGACCATGCGTATGTCCCATCGGACTTTATACGTTGAAAATTCAGACGGACTTAGATAGAGAACTTGTTCTATATTTTTCAGATGGAACAAATTCCTATCAGGAAAACCGCTCGTCTGTATGCTGTTCTGACGTACCAAAAATGACGCATGTTCTGAAGCAAGTACGAGACGTTGTATGTATTGTCCCATCTTACGTGTTGTACGTCACTGCGTTCTTGACGATCGGAATTTGGTGTGACCGTGTGTATGCAAGACAGCTTGAGCGGAATTCCGTTGGAAAAACCTTCAGAGTTTATTCCGACGGCAAAACCTGACGTGTGTACAGGGCATTAAGGTTTGACCTCATATTATATGGTTTTGGTAAATTTGAAGGAAAAAAATTACAGAAAATTGGATAGTGTGTATCCAGCTTAAGGCTCCATGCACACTGGGCTTAAAAAAATGCCAGTTCTCTTGGCAGAAAAAAATGCTCATATAGAATGTTTTTGTACAAAGTTTAGATGAGTTTAGGAGAGTTTTTACATTTTTTCTGCCAGTAAGCTCCAATCAGAAACGTAAACCAGAAGGGTTTTTTTTCTGCCTCTAAACTTTGAGCGCAAAATATGCCTGTAATCGTCCTAATGAGCATGGACACATAGGATAACATTGAGCTGCTTCTACAGACAGAACACACTCCTCTAGAAGCAGCAATTTTTTAAGCCAGTGTGCATTGAGCCTTAGGAGAGCAGACAGGAGGATACGCATGCTCTATAAAGATATATACAACACCCCTACAGTGCTTGGAAAAGAAACAAAGAGGAATGCACTTCCACTTCTTTTTTTAATTTTGTGAACTATAAGAGGCCCTGGCCAATGATAAAATGAGAGTCAGCAGCTACAAAAACTGAGATGTGACTTGATTAAACAGAAACTCACCTGTCTCAGGATCCAGCGCTGTCCTCACCCAGACTGGTTCTTCACCGGTCTCCAGGTCTCCATCGCACGCATGTTAACTGTGGGCAGCCAGCTGTGACTCCTTGTGGCTTCAGAGCTGGCTGCCCACTGCACGTGCAGGAACTGTGCTGCGCTTTGTGAATGGTCCCAGAGCTTCGGGGACCTGTGACATGCTCCAGAAGGCTGCAGGCAGAGAGAAATGGAGGAGACCTTTTAAAACTAGGTACCCATGCCCTCTCAAAAAAAATAAAAATTTAAAAATGTTAAATATTTCCAAATATAACAGAGATTGGGGGGGGGGGGGGGGGGGGGAGCAGGAGGAAGAGCGGCACTTCCCCGTTTTGAGCGAAGTTGAGCTTTAAGATATCCAAAAATATTCTTTATATGTTTCTTGGAGTACTAGTTGCTTGCACCATTAAATGATGGCTAATTATTTTAGAATACTGATGTGATGTAGGGTACAGACTTGGCGCAAGATCAACACGTTCCAACACAAAGGGGTTGATTTACTAAAGGCAAATCCACTTTGCACTACAAGTGCACTCGAAAGTGCACTTGGAAGTGCAGTCGCTGTAGATCTTAGGGGAAGATCTGAAATGAGGGGAAGCTCTGCTGATTTTATCATCCAATCATGTGCAGGCTAAAATGCTGTTTTTTATTTTCCTTGCATGTCCCCTTCAGATCTACAGCGACTGCAACTCCAAGTGCACTTTCAAGTGCACTTGCAGTGCACTGGTAGTGCAAAGTGGATTTGCCTTTAGTAAATAACCCCCAAAGCATTCTCTGAAATTTGACTAAGGAGACTGTCATTAGATTTATTAGGACACCAGCTTATAAACTCCAATAAAAGCAAAGATATAAACCAGGTAAAAAATGATCGGACCTTTCATTAAAACAGTCCTAGAAAGTAAGCAGAAAGGTGCTGACTACAAATGGCTATGTGTGCATTCAGTGTGTTGCTACTTTGACAAATGCCTATACGCAGGGGCGTAACTAGAAATAGCAGAGCCCCATAGCAAAATGTTGTATGGGGCCCCCTGCAAACAGCCCCCCCCCCCCCCACAGCTGCCCTAGTGTCAATGCAGCGTGACCTGTGCCACATACAGCGTGACCTGTGCCCAATACAGCAAGACCTGTGCCCAATACAGCGTGACCTGTGCCCCATACAGCATGACCTGTGCTCCATACAGCATGACCTGTGCCCCATACAGCATGACCTGTGCTCCATACAGCGTGACCTGTGCCCAATACAGCCTGGTCTGCCTGTGCCCCATACAGCTCCACCTATGCAGAGGAAGAGGCAAGCCACCCGGATCAGCAGAGAGCGGGATTGCCCGCTGTAATAGCTTTCATTTGAATTTCCCGTCTTCCCGGGGCTCATCGTCACATAGCCCCACCTCTTGACCCAACGCCTTTAATGACGTCACATGTCCCGCATTGGATCGGCGTTCTGTCTATCAAAGGCACCGGGCCAAAAGGTGGAGCTATGTGACGTGAGCCCCGGGAACACTGGAAGTTCTAATGAAAGCTCTTACATCGGACAATTCAGCTCTCTGCTGATACGGACAGCTCGCCTCTTCCTTTCCTCTCTCTTCCCCTGGCTGGGAGACTGTGCCGGTGGTGCTCTTATCCTCACTGGGCCCCACTCGGCTGCGGGCCCCATAGCATCCGCATGGGTCGCTATGGTGGTAGTTACGCCCCTGCCTATACGTAGAGGCTAGTAGTTAAGTGACAAAATGTCAGGAGGATGACCTAGAGTGTAGTTCTTATTTTACCAGGCTAGAATGACAGGACAAGGTGATATCACTTGTCTCTCATTCGCCCTGTGTATGAGTAGACAAACACTGGTTTTTACAGGCCTGCCTTATAGCAAGAAGAAGACGAAAGAATGAATCCTCTACTAATATATATATATATATATATATATATACAGTGCTCAGCATAAATGAGTACACCCCTTTTGAAAAGTAAGATTTTAATCAGTATCTTAACGAACACTTTCCGAAATTTTGACAAAACTGATTCTTATAGAATATCTGTTTAGCTCATTATATGGAAGTAAGGTTAAAGGAGTTGTAAACCCTCATGGTTTTTCACCTTAATGCATTCTATGCATTAAGGTGAAAAACCTTCTGTGCTGCAGCTGCCCCCCAGAGCCCCCATTTTTCTTACCTGAACCTGATCTTTCCAGCAACGAGCATGAGCACAGCAGCTCCAGCCACCATCTCCCGCTGCTATCAATCAAATCCAGTGACATGGGAGCCCGGGAACGGGGCCGAATCCTGCTGTCTGTCTCAATGGACGCAGCAGTAGGACTCGGAAGCACGCCCGTATGAGTGCCCCAATGGAAATTGGCTCTCCGTGGGGGGCACTTGATGAAGACGGGGAGCCAGGAGCGCCGCCAGGGGACCCCAGAAAAGAAGGATCAGGGCCACTCTGTGCAAAACCCTTGCACAGAGTAGGTAAGTATGACATGTTTGTTATTTAACCACTTAAGCTCCGGAAGGTTTTATCCACTTCCTGACCAGACCATTTTTTGCGATACGGCACTGCGTTGGTTTAACTTACAATTGCACGCTCGTGCGACATTGTACCCAAATAAAATTCATGTTCTTCTTTTTTTCCCCACAAATAGAGCTTTCTTTTTGTGGTATTTGATCACCTCTCTGTTATTTATTTTTTGCGCTATAAATAAATACTGTCAATTTTTGAATACAATATTTTTTACTTTCTGCTATAGAACATTCCCAGTAAAAAAAAATGTAAAAAATCAAATTTCTTCATCAATTTAGGTCAATATGTATTCTGCTACATATTTTTGGTAAAAAAAAATCCCAATAAGCGTATATTGATTGGTTTGTGCATAAGTTATAGTGTCCAAAAACTATGGAATAGATTTTACTGTTTTTACTAGTAATGGCAGCGATCAGCGATTTTTAGCAGGACTGTGACATTGTGGCGGACAAATTGGATACTAAGTGACACTTTTTGGGGACCATTGACACCAATACAGTGATCAGTGCTAAATGCACTGATCACTGTATAATTGACACTGACAGGGAAGGGGTTAACACCAGAGGCAATCAAGGGGTTAAGTGTGTGCCTGGGAAGTCTTTTCTAACTGTGTGGGGGAGGGACAGACTGGAGGAAAAGAGATATGTGTTTCAGCTTAGCTGAGACACAAAGATCTCTCCTTTGCTCCCTGACAGATCAGCAGTTTGCCTTGTATACATAGACACACCACTGATCCATCACTCCACAGAACGATCGGCTCCTGCTGTGTCCAATCACCGTGTGCACGAAATCACGTACGTGATTTGCATATTATTTTATATATACTGTGATTCTGTGCTTGCCAAATATGCTGCAGAAATCTCCCTCTACTAAGGCTGGCTGCATCCATTTTAACTGTGGGCAGCTGAAGTTGCTGAATGTTCACTTCCTGGATTTACACAGGCACACAGAGGCACACCTCAAGCTCTTCAGCTCTCATTGGCCCTCTTATGACTCATCCCCCTTCCCATCCTGGCAAACTCTCACGAGAGTGAGAGAGAGCTGTGCATAAGCCTAGTTTTTTTTACCAGACAAGAAACAGGAAGTGGGCTGTATAAGGTGTTTATTGGCAGAAAAAAAGTTTTACTTTCCAAAGTTAAAACAACAAGGGCAGAAGATTTAATAAATGAAAAATTACCGAAGGTCCGCTTTAACGCCGTTTATTATCAACTGTCTGCTGGACACTTGTATAATGCATAATCCCCTGTAGTTGAATTCTTGTAAAGTAGGATTTTGTTGCCTAAAATTTAGCTTTTCTCATAAGACTTTCATAAAGCCTTAGGCCTCATGTACACTGCTGCTGATAAATGGATGTTTAGGAGCAGTTGGTTTTTTTTTAGCAGCCCCTAAACTCTCCTCTCTGTTATCTTATCTGTCCATGTACACTGAGTAGTTTATAGTCCTTTAATGGCAGTTGAGTTTAGTGGCATTTAACTTTCCTTTCAGAATCAACATTTTCTATGGGACACTATACAACAAATACTCCCACAAATGTGGGCCTTTGATTGCAACCAAGATTTATTAATTTGCACACACAAAAAAAGTATTTTTCCTAACAAATGTATTCAAGACCATGTTGCAAAAATGAATACACCCTAAGAAGGACCTAGAAGATTTACGGGAGCAGCTGGCAGAATTGAAGCGATCATACAACATCAGGGAGTCTAGGAGCCCTTATGCCTCTCCCATAGTGGTGGTGCGGAACAAGAATGGGTCCCTGAGACTGTGCATCGATTACCGCAGACTCAACCGAAGCACCATCCCTGATCAGTACACAACTCCAAGGATAGAAGATGCCCTGCAGAGCCTATCGGGGCGAAGTGGTTTAGTGTGCTGGATTTTAGGAGTGGGTACTATCAAATTCCCATGCACCCTGAAGATAGGGAAAAGACAGCTTTTATCACCCCAGTAGGGTTCTTCTAGTTCAACAGGATGCCACAAGGTCTGTCTGGTGCTCCAGCAACACTCCAGAGACTGATCGGGTTCATGTCCCCCACTGTCTTCTCCATCAAAGTGCTGGTATACCTAGACAATATCATAGACTTCAGTAAAATCCTTGAAGAGCATGAAGAGCATCTAGAGAAGGTCCTAAAAAGGCTTCATGATGAAGAGTTGAAGCTGTCCCTGGAAAAATGTCAGTTTTACCAGCCTTCAAATAATTACCTTGGCCATGTTGTCTCTGCAGAAGGAGTGGCTACTGACCCCCAGAAGTTGAAAGCTGTCACCTTTTTGGTCAAGGCCTACCAATGTGACTGAGCTTAGGTCGTTTCTGGGGTTTTGCTCATACTACAGGAGATCAGTTGAGGGATTTGCTAGAATAGCTCGCCCCCTTAACGAGTTACTGAAGAATGAGAATGAAGATGATGATCCAGACCTAACAAAACCCATTAGACAAACCAGAGAGCCTAGGAAGCCTTGGGAGTCAATCGGAGAGCAGTGGACTGACCAGTGTAAGCAAGCTTTCAATCAGTTGAAGTTCAGAAGAGTTTAACGACTGCTACTTTCATAGCCTATGCTGATCCAGACAAACCGTATGAACTGCATGTCGATGCCAGACGAGATGGGTTAGGCAGGGTATTGTATCAAGAACACAATGGACACCTGCGGTCTGTCGCCTATGTGAGCAGAAGTGTTACCTCTGCTCAGAAGAACTACCCTACACACAAGTTGGAGTTCCTGGCCTTGAAGTAGGCGGTGGTGGATAAGTTGAAAGACTACTAATATGGTGCAGACTTCATAGTTAGAACTGACAACAACCCACTCACGTATATACTCACCCAAGCCAAACTGCATGCCCCTGGTATTCTGCTTTAGCTTAACCACTTATAGACTGCCCACCGCATATATACTGTGGCAGGGCAGCTCTATTGCGCCAAACATTGCACCTGTACGTCGTTTCATGCAGTAAATAGTGTGGGTGCACGTGCGCCCGCTGCTCGGAGGAGGAGCTGATGCATGTGTCCGGCGGACCCGATGTCCGCCGGTCACCCGCGATCGCTTCACAGAGAGGCAGAACTGACGGGACAACATGGAGATCTGCTGTTCCTAGTGGTTAGGAACAGTGATCTCTATGTTGTTCCTGTCAGCACTTCCCCCACACAGTAAGAAAGCACCAACAGGGAACACATTCAACCCTTTGATCGCCCTTGATGTTAACCCCTTCCCTGCCAGTGTCATTTATACAGTAATTTTTTTTAAACACTGATCACTCTATTGGTGTCACTGGTTCCCAAAAAGTGTCACTTAGGGTCAGATTTGTCCACCGCAATGTGGCAACCCCCCTAAAAGTCGCTGATTGCCGCCATTACTAGTAAAAAAAATAAAAAATAATTAAAATTCCATAAATCTATCCCGTAGTTTGTAGACGCAATAACTTTTGCACAAACAAATCAATCATTATATGCTTATTGGGATTTTTTTACCAAAATAAGTAGAACACATATTGGCCTAAACCGATGAAGAAATTTGTTTGTCTTTTTTTAAAGTAAAAAATATTGTTGTTTTTTTCAAAATTATCGCTTTTTTTTTGTTTATAGCTCAAAAAAATAAAACCCGCAGAGGTGATCAAATACCACCAAAAGAAAGCTTTATTTGTGTGGGGAAAAAAGATATAAAATAAATCTTGGTACAGTGAGTAGCACAGTGTAGAATAACAAAAGAATTGCCTGGTCATGAAATTGGGAAAATCTTCCGCAGGGCAAATGGATAATCATTTACTGATCCATGGGCAGCACCGAGAAGCAGTGGGCACATTGCTACCACTACATAGGTTTAAGATTTCCCTGTTACTTCGCTGCAGATGTGTAAGTAAACCCCAGCAAACGAATTAAAATGCTATTAAAAGAGACATGTAGTATTAAAAGATATTCAAGAAATGGACCTGAGATTATCTGCAAACAGTAACCCAGAACACTGAAAGAAGATGGAACCAGAGGTAGTGGTTGTGTAGGGATGTTAGCATACTGTTTATACAGATATAGGTGCAACAACTAGTCTCAAATTCTATTATTACTAGTTCTGTCAATAGGTTATTTTAAAGCTTGCACAATGTAATGCTCGTCCCAGTGGAACTACATGGTTATGATGTAATTTCCGTTCCCATTTACCAATAAAGCAATCAGGGCTAAGCCATGTGTCCAGCATCTTGGCTTTCCAACATTTCTAACTCATGAAAACTCTCTTTAAAAACTTACCTTTGTGATGTGGGATTCTTTTTCATTTTGTCTTTTGAGAACATTCCTGAACTTATGCTGTCCTTCAGATGTAAAGGTGGAGGGAAGTAACCAAGAGGAACTTCCCTTTCCAATTCATAACTTGAAGACCTAGACACAAATATATTCAAGTCAAAATATGATTTTTTTGGATTTAGATTTTATGGGTTTAAAATTTGTAAAAATTTTAATAAAAAAAATAATATCAGGTCTCATATTTTCTGAGAAACTCTTACATTAAAAAAAAGCTCCTAATCAAATATCTGAGTTTTGCATTTTGCTAGACATAAAATAGCAAATAATGATAAACTATAATATAAAAGCAATGTAAGCATTGGCACACATCCCTAGTCTCCCGCATTTCGGCTGCGGCTCCCTTACAGCCGCGCGATTTCCTGGCTACAGGGCTGATGTGCCCTGTCACACTCTGCCAGGGGAGGGATGGCATATGGAGGAACCGATGTGCCCATTTCTCTCCTGCCACCTCTGAATGCCGCCGATGTGCCCATTGTCTCTCCTGCAGGCATCCATCTGCGGCAGTGGAGAAATGGACAAATCGGTTCCTCCATATGCCACCCCTCCTACTCACTGGAGGACCTTCAGGGGTCACAATTGCACCCCACCCATGCTGCAGGGGATCTGTACAGGCACCTGTATGAATCTATGCAACCAAGGCTGCCTCTGCTTTCCCCTCAGGAACAGTGCAGTGCAGCTTTTTCCCCGATGTGTAGCCTCCTGTGGCTGGCAGACCTCTCTCCAAGCCAGCAGTTTCTCCACGGGCTGACTGAGCTGGTGGGCGGGGCGGGGGTGTGGCAATCTTCACATACATGCACAGGTGGTTGCATGGTAGAGTACTAGGAGGAGGAACATACATGGTGATGCCGGAAGGCTTCACCTTCATCAATATGGTGACGCCTCTCAATCAATTCTCTCAATCTGCAACACTTCAGCTCCCTAATGTGGTCAGTACACTTCATGTTGCTCACCACTCCTCTCCTTACTGTCCCCCCTATACTGCTCACTGCTCCCCCCTGTATACTGCTCCCCCCTAAACTACTCACCCCACTGTATACTGTCCACTGCCATCCCCATATACTGCTCACTGCTCCCCCCCTGCTGTATACTGCCCACTGCCATCCTCATATACTGCTCACTGCTCCCCCCCTGTATACTGCCCACTGTCATCCTCATATACTGCTCACTGTCCCCCAACTGTATACTGCCCACTGTCTTCCCCATATACTGCTCACTGATCCCCCCACTGTATACAGCCCATTGCCATCCCCATATACTGCTCAATGCCCCCCACCACTTTATACTGCCCACTGTCATCCCCATATACTGCTCCCCCCACTGTATACTGCCCATTGTCATCCCCATATACTGCTCACTGCCCCCCCCCCCCCACACTGTATACTGCCCACTGCCATCCCCATATACTGCTCCCTATTCTCCCCTGTATACTGCTCACTGCTCTACCCACTGTACACTGATTCCATATCACTTGATCATCCTCTAGTTGTGTTAAACTGGTGGGCGGGGGGGCGGCACACGGAGCGCCACCTCCCTGAAATGAGTTTGCCACCTCCCTGAAATTAGTTTTTGCGGGTTGGGATGTCTGTATTGGGGGTAAAACTACACCTTCACAGTGCTACCCTGCCACTCCTTTTGTGGCGGCTAGCACAAAAAATATCCCATGTCAGGGTTTAGAGGGAGCAGTGACATCACCTCTTTCATCATAACAACACCTGTGCATAGGGGCTGGTTGCTAGACACAAGCACTGGATTGTGGGAGTATGTCACATTCTCGACATATCTGGAAGTATCTGGTATAGACATTTGTTTTGTTTCAGATAGATTTGTTATGTTACTAATTTCATTTTGTTGACTGCTTTTGGAATTCGTTTAGTTTCATTTCATTTCATTTCATTTTCTAATGGATTCCAAATTTTTGGAACAATTCAAATTTGGATCTGCCTAAAAATGAGCAACCGATTCTAATGTTCGGATTTTCCAACGGGAAATGTTCGATGTGAGCTTGTTGTCGGAAAGTCCGACCGTGTGTATACTCCATGGAACGTTTGCTGTTGGAATTTCCGCCAACAAATGTTTGAGAGCAGGTTCTCAAATTTTCAGCCAACAAAACTTGTTGGAAAGTCCGATTGTGTGTACACAAGTCTGTCGCACAAAAGTTCACGCATGCTCTGAATCGAGCAGAAGGAGCTGCACTGGCTATAGAACTTCCTTTTTCTCGGCTCTTCGTACGTTCTCACATTCGGAATTTTTGACCAACATTTGTGTGACCGTGTGTATGCAAGACAAGTTTGAGCCAACAACTTTCGAACAAAAAAACACGGTTTTGTTGTCGGAAAATCTGATCGTGTGTACACGGCATAATTCTGTGTGAAGAATAGCTGGTTGTTAAAGAGCGAGCCAGGAAGCCAGCCACCGCATCCTTAACCGATGACTCAGCTGTCAGCGGGCTTTCCGCTAAGAACTGAAATGTAAACAAAAGAATGCCGGTAATAGAAAAGTCAGAAAAATAGCCCCCCAATAGCCCCCCAATAGCCCCCAAAATCCATACCAGCTCCCTATCCAAGCATGCAGCATGGCAGGTCAGGAAATCATACCAGGCCACATGCCCTCAACATGGGGGGGGGTGCTTTGGGGCCCGCTGACATCATCAGGTGACTCTGCCTCTTACCTATTTAAGAAATGTCAGATGGAGGAGCAATCAGTGGGCAGAGAGGCTTTGACAAGGCTGGAGGTGTTTTTTTATTTTTTGCAGGTCCGTGCGTGGCGGAAGGTGATTGAGGATGGATCTACATCAGGTGACATTGTTTTTTATTTTTTAATAAAGCAACTGTTAAAAACTTGTGTACAGTCTTTATTCACTTTTTTGGTGAATGGGTAGGGGTACTGTACACCCCATACTCATTCACATGGGGGGGGATTTTTCTTTCAGGTTTGTGTGTGGCAGGCAGCGATTGAGGATAGATCTACATCAGGGGACATTGTTTTTTATTTTTTAATAAAGCAATTGTCAAAAACTCGTGTACTGTTTCTTTTTTTGGTGAATGGGTAATATTCACATGGGGGGGGCCCGCTTGTTAAAGAGGGCTTCCAGATGCCAATAAGCCCCCTGCCCACAGATCCCCACAACTACCGCCCAGGGTTGTGGGGAAAAGGCCCTTGTCCCCATCAACATGGCGACAAGGTGCTTTGGGGTTGGGAGGCAGAGTCCTGCCTGCCCAAAGCACTCCTTCCCCATGTTGAGGGCATGTATGGTTCAGGAGAGGGGCGCTCGCTCATCCACCCCCCTTTCCTGACCTGCCGAACTGCATGGTTGGATAAATGGTCTGGTATGGAAAAAATACCAAAAAGGTATTGTTTTGATTGGTCAAAGGACAAGTCTCACTCATCTCAGAGTCGGATCCAGTACATTAACCTCTTCACACCTAAGGGTAAAACAAATCCAAATACCTAAGCTCAATTTTGCAACTTTGACATGTGTTAGTAAAACTGTACATATCGGGGGGCGTGGCCTGGCAAGACATGGATTAGGATGCATAGTTACAGAGCTCTGTCCATTACTCCTGTAACAAGCTAATCCTGGGATCCTGTGGTGCCCAGAACCTTCTCAGGGCACTGCCGAGGGACCCCCTACCCTACACAGACATGTCCCCAACAAAGGCACAGAAGTCCGCCGTAGCAAAAATAGAACAGTATCGCCATCAAGAAAAGGACGGCGCTGAGGAAGATGGTGGCACTGCACACAAGGAGAGAGAACTGGCCAGGGACACTGACAGACTCCTCTAGGCGATAACATTCTGCAGAACTTCCCTCATCGCCCAAGTAGAGGAAGCTAAGGCAGACATTCCATTGCTCCGGCAGGACTTCCAGAAGCTCAGTGACTGGGTGAAAACGGCAGAGAACCGCTTGGGGGCCGTGGAGGATGCCATCCCGCCGTTATTTGATTGTGCCAACCACCTGTCATGACATCTATAAATTCCTTACTTGGAATGTGAGGGGCCTGCGAGATAAGATTAAGAGGTCAGCAGCCCTGTCCTTTCTCAAGAAACAACACGCTGATGTGATGATACTGGTTGAGATGCAAGTGGAGGGGAGGCTGCAGCTGGCCTTCCACCATCCATGGGTTGGGTGGGCATATCATTTGACCCACACGTTCCATGCACATGGAGTCTCAGTTCTCATAGCCAAATCAATACACTTTGAGCTGTGCGACATCTCTTCTGAGTCTCAGGGGAGATACGGCTTCTTAAATGTTAAATTGTATGGAGAGCCGTTTCCTTTATTGGCATGTTATATTCCCCCACCATTCTGTACTGAGGTCCTTACAGATGTGTTTGCATACATGTCTCGCTATCCTTCGGTACAGGCAGTCTAGTTGGGAGACTTTAATAATATCATGAATCCCAGCCTACACAGAACCAAAGTGGGGGCGCCACCCTCAGGGAACGCACATTAAACCAGATTCTCTAAATTGATGTCAACTTTTAATCTGTTTGACATGTGGCGTCATAGGTACCCACATGCCCTAGCCTACTCCTGCTTTTCATCTACACATAACACTTTATCCTGCATAGATTTTATTATGATTTCTCATATACTTGCCCCGCGCCTGTAGGAGGCGGCCTTTTGCCCCAGACTCCTCTCAGACCGCAGTCCTTATTGGATTACCATCCCCATCCCGATTATTAAACCATCCCGCTCCTGGCGCCTAAACCCATTCTGGTTATCACTATTACTAGAGGATGACGAGCTTGTTAATGAGTGGAAACTCTACTTTATTGAAAATGATCAATCTGCCTCCCCACTGGTGGTGTGAGAAACCTTTAAGATACATGTCTGCTCCACCCTGATTTCCCACATTAACAGGCTGAAGGCTGATTCTGCAGCTGCAATTGACAAAGCGATGGTGGAGTTATTCTCCTCTGAACAGACATATGCACGTGACCCAACGCCAGCACTTGCTGCCTCACTTAAACTGCAAAGCAGAGAGGTGAACCTGCTCCAGTATGAGAAGGCTAGGAAGAGGCTCTTCTTCTCCAAACAAAAATTATTCGAACGCGGTGAACGCGCGGGCAAACTGCTAGCATATTTAGTACATAACGGAGACAGACCACCGGTGGTAATATCACTACATAGGAATGGTGGTGAGCTGATCACTGATCACCCCCAGAGAAACTGCCAAATTCAGAGACTTCATTGCGGAACTGTATATGTCCACGACCCCTGACGAGGGAGACTCAGTAAATCTCTTTCTAGATGGAATCACCTTCCCACATCTCACGGAAGACCAAATAACAATGCTAGAAGCCCCTCTCACGACAGATGAAATTACTGAGGCTCTGGCCGGATTTCCTAGATCCAAATCCCCGGGATCAGATGGCCTACCAGTTGAGTTTTACCTACAGTATAGTGAATTACTTACACCTAAATTGCTAGCCCTCTATAATTACGCTTTTGAGACCTTTGAGCTACCTCCCTCTATGAGAGAGGCGATTATAGTTCTAATACGCAAGTCAGGCAAGGACCCCAGACAGCCCGCCTCCTACCGCTCTATCTCCCTACTCCAGGTTGACATTAAAGTCCTAGCCAAGGTCCTTGCTAACTGTATTAATCAAGTTATCCTTTCTCTAATTCGTACGGACCAGGTAGGCTTTATGCCGGGCCGCAAAATGTCGTTCAACTTACGGGGACTGTATATAAACCTTCAGGCCCTACACAAAGGGAGCAGGCTCACGGGTGGTGGTGATTCTAAATACAGCTAAAGCATTTGACTCAGTGGAGTGGAAATATTTGTGGAAATGCTTAGAATGTTACGGATTTTGGCCTAGAACTATTAAATGGACTCAATTACTGTATCAGGACCCACAGGCTAGGGTGGTGGCCAACGGATGGCCCTCCCTGGCGTTTAGTTTGATGTGGGGTATGAGGCAGGGCTGTCTGCTGTCCCCATTACTATATGCACTGGCAGCGGAGCCCCTTGCGATCTCCATATGGCAAAACCCAGAGATAAGAGGTCTTGGCGTGGGTGGCTTAACTGAAAAAATTAGTATGTATGCTGATGACACCTTGCTATACTTGGCTGACTCAGGTCCCTCTCTCCAAACTGCATCAAGAACGATAGAACAATTTGGAACATTCTCTGGGCTTAAAATCAACTGGGAAAAGTCGCAAATCCTACCCTTGGATGGCTTTCCACCGCCCGAGGCCCAAGCTCATCTCCCGCTGCAGAGAGTGTCTCTCATTAAATACCTGGGCGTACATGTATCTAGGATCCCAGCAGAGTATATTTGTCTCAATGTGGAACCTCTATTTACTCTAATCACATCTAAAATACAAACCTGGGCTTGCCTACTGCTCGGTGTCTGGGGACGCATTAACCTAATAAAAATGGTACTGCTACCCAAATTACTGTATAACCTTTGGCACACCCCGGTCTACCTACCTTAGAAATATTTTAGGATTATGGAGACTCTCCTGAAACCATTTGTTTGGGTAAACGCCAGACATAAGTTAGCCTGGCAGATTCTACAAAACCCTACTGACCTGGGCGGTACGGCCGTACCAGAACTCAGTTGCTACTATATTGCCTCCCAGCTGTCCCAACAATACCACATAGATAAGACAGACAGATTCACAAAGATATTCCTCCATGAATTTTTATTTTCAGCCAGGAAAACCCTTGCTAAACAATGGATGAGACCATCCCCCCCTAGCCTCATTGACTGGAAGGTAGATGTGAACAGCACCCTGTCATACAAAAAATTTGTATATAAAAACAGGGGGTGCCCAGCCAAGTACAAAAAAATTTGGGACCGGTGGCTCGCGGATTCAGACACCTACACTGGCCTAACAGCCTAGTTCCTTTGGGATAGGCGGTAACCACCTATACTTACATTGCCGCATTGACTCTGGACAGACATTGTTATCTACAGGCACCGTATCTGCATAGTGTCTACTTATATTTTGTGATTAGTACATACTGCTATAACTATTTTCCTACGTATGATTCCTGTATTGCCACAAAGAAACATGCACGTATATGTTGTATATGTAAATTAAAAAAAAAAAAAAAGGTTTTGAATTAAAAAAAAAAAAAAAACTGTACATATCGTCACAACTAGTGTATTCAGGTGGATAACTTTGTTTTGGTGGTAAATGGTAATGGATAGCCCCTGATTTTTATTATCAAAGGAAAACTGGCCCAAAATAGTAAAAAAAAAATTATTTTAAATGTAGCTGTATAATTCTTGCTATTATCATAATTTACCACCAAAGAACAAGCCAAAATGAATTCTCCTGCTCCGTACGATTGAAGTGATACCACATACAGTATCTCACAAAAGTGAGTACACCCCTCACATTTTTGTAAATATTTTATTATATCTTTTCATGTGACAACACTGAAGAAATTACACTTTGCTACAATGTAAAGTAGTGAGTGTACAGCTTGTATAACAGTGTAAAATTGCTGTCCCCTCAAAATAACTCAGCACACAGACATTAATGTCTAAACCGCTGGCAACAAAAGTGAGTACACCCCTAAGTGAAAATGTCCAATTTGCACCCAAAATTGTCAATATTTTGTGTGGCCACCATTATTTTCCAGCACTGCCTTAATCCTCTTGGGCATGGAGTTCCCAGAGCTTCACAGGTTGCCACTGGAGTCCACTTCCACTCCTCAATGACAATATCACCGAGCCGGTGAGTGTTAGAGACCTTGCGCTCCTCCACCTTCCGTTTGAAGATGCCCCACAGATGCGCAGTAAGGTTTAGGTCTGGAGACATGCTTGGCCAGTCCATCACCTTTACCCTCAGCTTCTTTAGCAAGGCAGTGGTCATCTTGGAGGTGTGTTTGAGGTCATTATCATGTTGGAATACTGCCCTGCGGCTCAGTCTCCGAAGAGAGGTGATCATGCTCTGCTTCAGTATGTCACAGTACATTGACAATAATGGATCCTTCAATGAACTGTAGCTCCCCAGTGCCGGCAGCACTCATGCAGCCTCAGACCATGACACTCCCACCACCATGCTTGACTGTAGGCAAGACACACTTGTCTTTGTACTCCTCACCTAGTTGCCGCCACACACGCTTGACACCATCTGAACCAAGTAAGTTTATCTTGGTCTCATCACACCACAGGACATGGTTCCAGTAATCCATGTCCTTAGTCTGCTTGTCTTCAGCAAACTGTTTGCGGGATTTCTTGTGCATCATCTTTAAAAGAGGCTTCCTTCTGGGACGACAGCCATGCAAACCAATTTGATTCAGTGTGCGGCGTATGGTCTGAGCGCTGACAAGCTGACCCCCCCTACGCCTTCAACCTCTGCAGCAATGCTGGCAGCACTCATACGTCTATTTCCCAAAGACAACCTCTGGATATGACGCTAAGCACGTGCACTCTTTTGTGGTCGACCATGGCGAGGCATGTTCTGAGTAGAATCTGTCCTGTTAAACTGCTGTATGGTCTTGGCCACTGAGCTGCAGCTCAGTTTCAGGTAATTGGCAATCTTCTTATAGCCTAGGCCATCTTTATGTAGAGCAACAATTCTTTTTTTTTCAGATCCTCAGAGAGTTCCTTGCCATGAGGTGCCATACTGAACTTCCCAGTGACCAGCATGAGAAAGTTCTGCAACAGCTGGAGGTCCGCTAATTGCATATCCCTGGCCTAGACCATCTTTATGTAGAGCAACAATTCTTTTTTTCAGATCCTCAGAGAGTTCTTTGCCATGAGGTGCCATGTTGAACTTCCAGTGACCAGTATGAGAGAGTGAGAGTGATAACACCAAATTTAACACACCTGCTCCCCATTCACACCTGAGACCTTGTAACACTAACGAGTCCCATGACACTGGGGAGGGAAAATGGCTAATTGGGCCCAATTTGGACATTTTCACTTAGAGGTTTACACACTTTTGTTGCCAGCGGTTTAGACATTAATGGCTGTGAGTTGAGTTATTTTGAGGGGACAGCAAATTTACACTGTTATAAAACCTGTACGCTCACTACTTTACATTGTAGCAAAGTGTCATTTCTTCAGTGTTGTCACATGAAAAGATATAATAAAATATTTACAAAAATGTAACAGGTGTACTCACTTTTGTGAGATACTGTATGTGTATATTAGTTGTTGTTTGTAACAGTAGTACAGCCCAGAAAGAATGGTGTGCATTTTGCATTTTTTTTATCCTGCCTAAAACACACTGACACTGACTCTAACTGACACTGATACCAATTTCAGTTTTTTTTTAATTCTACCCAAAATATGCTGACCATGACCTTTGACCCTAACAATAACCCTGGTGACCTTGATCTTGTTATTTTTTTCTTTATTTTTTAATGTATTCTTTCATTTTAACTTATTAGATTTTTTTGTCGGTTTCTTTACAATTCCTCTGCTGCAAAAAGAAGATACAATGTATCTTTCTCTTCATTCAGAACAGGGAGGAAACCCGGGGGCAAGTGCACAGTGACTGATCACTGTGATAGTCAATCAGAGGCTGTCACGGCAATCAGGTGACCCGGAACTGACAGTCCCAGGTCCCGATTGTTAGTACGAGACCCGGTCTCTGTGCTGGGAGCGTGCTGTGTGGCGTGCTCCCAGCACAAAGGGAGGTACCCATATATGCGGCCCCAAGGAAAAAAGTACACTTCCGTGAGGCTGCGGTCAGCCCAAAAGGGTTAAAGTCAAATAGAAGTCGAAACGATGTCGAACCGAAGTCGCAGGGCAAAGTCGCATCGACAGTTGTGCAACTTTAGTGTCGCACCAGTGGGAACCGGGCCTTAACTGCACCTTTCAACCATTTAAAATCAGTGTTAAAGGGAATGTCAGTCTTAAAGGGAATGCATGGTAAGGGACACCATTTTGATTGAATGTGGTTTCCACACCTGTGTGGATGTGCCCTGGTTTCCCCCTATAAACATACCAGTAGGTTTTGTGGTATTGATTTACTTCTGGAGTAAAATTGTATGTCACTGTGCGAGTTTTCAGATAGCATAGAGAACATACTGTACATAGAAACATAGAAAAGTGATGGCAGAAAAAAAAAAGAGTAGCCATCGAGTCTGCCTGTTTTTATTTTTTCGTTAATATTTTGACGGAGTATAAAGCAATGTTTGTCCCAAGCATGTTTGAAGCCATTTACGGTTGACCTCTGCTGAAAGTTTATTCCAAGCATCAACTACCCTTTCAGTAAAATAATACTTTCTAAGATTAGTTCTGAACTTTTCTCCAGTTTGAAGCCATGTCTCCGTGTTCTTGATTTTGGCTTCATATTGAAAAACTTGCCCTCCTGAACCACATTCACCCCCTTGATGTATTTAAAGGTTTCAATCTTGTCTCCCCTTTCTCTTCTTTCCTCCAGACTATACATATTAAGTTCCTGAAGTCACTTTTGATATGTTTTATCCCCCAAACCTTTCACCATTTTTGTTACCCGTCTCAGGACTCGTTCTATCTCATCAATATCTTTTTGTAAGTGAGGTCTCCAGAACTGGACACAAGATTCTAAATAGGCTGGGTTCACACCTATGCAAATTGGATGTGGGTTTCCCTGCATCCAGTTCAAATGAGAGGAGAATGTGACCGGCTCTCTATGGAGACGGGAGGCTGCGGAGCTGCTTGCACAGAAACGCTGTGCGTCTTTAGCTCCGTTTCAGTCCCTAAAAACGTTCCTGTGAGATCCGCGGCCGTTTTAGGTGTGAACCCAGCCTAAAGATCTATATAGGGGGATCAGGACCTCCTTCCTCCTGCTGGTGACCCCTCTAGTGATGCATCCTAGAATTGTTTTTGCTTTTTCCACTGCCTGGTCACACTTTGTTTGCTCAGTTCATTTGAAATAAGTACCCCAAAATCTTTTTCCTCTGTAGTGCTGGTCAACACTGTACCCCAAATGTTGTACTCTTTCAAGGGATTCTTTTTCCCCAGGTGCATTATTTTACATTCAGACAGACTATAAGCTCCTGCATTGTGGTGGTATTAGGTATTATTATCTATGAAAAACAAATGTTATTGTTTTAGGTTAATTGGTCTATACTTAAGCTCTTTACTTAAAGCAGTACTAAACCCAAAAATGTTCTATATTGCAGCTTACCAATCCTTAGATGTGATGGTTGCATTAGTTTTCTTTTTTTGACTCTTTCCCCTTCTGTTTTCACCTATTGATCTGGCCAGTAACGCGCCTCCTGAATTAGAGTGCCTACACTCTGGAAGAAGACGCAACAGAGATACTGTTGGACAACATCACTGATAATCTGGGGGAAGGGGAGTGTTAGATGCACTCTTTTTGCAGGTACAGCAACAGTGTTTGGTACTTTTGAGATAAATATTTTATCAAAATAAAGAAAAGCTGGCCATTATAAGCACCCTTGTCAATGGTAGTTTGTCTCAGCACTCGAATTGCTACATTTGCAGGGCAACTTGTTAGGCTGAAAAACAACACACTTATTGGCCGGATATAAGTAACCCTAAAAAAGAAAAAAAATGGATGCAGCCACCACATCTAAGAACTGGTAAGCTGCAATAAAGGTTTGCTACTATTTGCAGAAGATGAGAAAAGTTCAATCAGGCACTGACCCATTTGGTGGTATGCCATCCACCTCTATCCTCTCTACTTCCTTGAGAAGATCTCTTTGATAAGGAACATATTTGGAAGTTGGAGCCAGATCTTCTGCTAATTTACTGTTAGACACAGCAGATATAAACCTTACAATAAGAAAACCATCTCCAGTTTCACCATTTCCTTTCATGAATTCAAACACAAGGGTTACAGGAAAATATCCATAGAAAGCAGTTAAGGCGCGAACCTCAATGTCATACACAGCTCCTGCAATGAAGGAAAAAAAAAAGTAAATACATACTTGATACAAACCAAATACACATTTACAGGATGCTTGTTCTGGATCTGTGGCGCAATAGTCATTAGGCCAGATGCCATCATTTTCTGCAGGAATGAGTTCTTTGTGCTTTCTGTCCCTAATAGTTTGTAAGGAGCAGTTTCTTAACCACTTCAGCCCGGGACCATTTGGCTGGCCAAAGACCAGAGCACTTTTTGTGATTCGGCACTGCGTCGCTTTAACTGACAATTGTGCGGTCGTGCGACGTGGCTCCCAAACAAAATTGACGTCCTTTTTTTCCCCACAAATAGAGCTTTCTTTTGGTGGTATTTAATCACCTCTGCGGTTTTTATTTTTTGCGCTATAAACAAAAAAATAGGGACAATTTTGAAAAAAACGCATTATTTTTTCCTTTTTGCTACATTAAACATCCCCAAAAAAATATAAAAAAACATATTTTTTCCTCAGTTTAGACTGATATGTATTCTTCTACATAGTTTTGGTAAAAAAAAAATCGCAATAAGCGTTATAGGCGTGTAGGCGCAAAAGTTATAGCGCCTACAAAATAGGGGATACTTTTATGGCATTTTTGGTAATAATTTTTTTTTACTAGTAATGGCGGCGATCAGCGATTTTTATTGTGACTGCAACATTATGGCGGACAGATCAGACACTTTTGGCGCGATTTTGGGACCATTCACCTTTATACAGTGCAATTAAAAATGCATTGATTACTGTGTAAATGTGACTGGCAGTAAAGGGGTTAACACTAGGTGGCGCTGTAGGGGTTAAGTGTGTCCTAGGGGGTAATTTAACTGTGGTGGGAGGGGCTATGTGTGACACAACACTGATCACCGCTCCTGATTAGAGGGAGCTGTGATCAGTGACAGTGTAACTAGGCAGAACAGGGAAATGCTTGTTTACATCAGCATTTCCCCGTTCTTCCTCTCCGTGAGATGAACGCCGGTATCCCTGCAGACATCGAGTCCGCGGGACCTGCGACAACACTCACGAAGCTCCCGGCGGGCGTGCATGCGATGGCATGGCGGCACATTTAAAGGCACGTACCTGTACCCCATTTGCCTGTCCGTGCCATTGTGTCGACGTAAATGTACAGGTGGCGGTCAGCAAGCAGTTAAAAGGAAAGCTTCACTCTTTCAATCAACATTGACTATGTGTAATCCTTATGCTGCTAGCATTAGTAAATAGATAGGAAAGTATCACATTTACTGGTTTTAAAGTCTGTTTTTCACATTTCTTCTGTTCCTTACTTCCTGGTGTGAAGGCCTAGGCAAATGATGTCATACATCCCAAGAGTATTCAGAAGGGGAGCAAAGCACACCCTCCTGCCTGAGCCAAGGACAGATGATTTCCAGAAAATAAATGCTACATGAATCATCTGCCGTTACTCAAGATGGAAAGAAATTCTAGGGGTGTTTTTCAAAGTGATTCCTCAGCAAAATAAAGCAAGGGGACATTGATGGATAGGGAGTTTGCTTTGATTAATAAAAAAATATTGAAATAGCTCTTTTGGTTTGGATGCAGTATAGTTTTGCTTTAAAATAACCAATTTTAATTTACATATGCAGCTTTGCTAGGCTGTAGTTTATCCTTGATCTATAAATGAAGTACTTAATAGAAAAAACACACACACGCACCCTTTTTCCCATTCGTACACAATCTGATGTATTTATTCTTTTGGAGAGACAATACATTGATTGCATTTAATTTAATGCATTTAATGGAAAGAAAAAGGTGGTCGTGAAAGGAGAAAAAAAAACACATAGGTTTTTAATATGTATATCTTGATATTTCATTAGATAACAGGAACATTTTGCACATTTTTATCTCTACCTCTTGTACATAGTTATATTTTTTTTTATATTTTTAATTAAAGGGAAACTGCACCAGTAAAAAGAGACGTATGAGAATAAAAAAAAAACAAAACAAAAAAAAAACATAATTACATATTCTCTTAGATGGCTGCAGCATTGATCAGATGCGGTGGTTGTCCGCCGCCAGCTCTACACTGAGAACTGACAAACGCTCTGTCACCACTCAGTACTTTGCCATTCCATCGCTTAGTGGAGCAACAGGCTGTGCAGGGGTGGAAGCAGCTGGCTAAGGCTCTTAGCATTGCGCTTATAGGCTGAGCTAGCTGCTGATCAGGCATGTGGACAGATCCCAAAATTATTGTCGGGATCCCTGCAGAGCCTGGACTGGGTCTGATGTCTTCTGACAGCAAGCTTTAGCCTGCTGTTGGCTGAATATGCGTCACAGGAGTGCAGAACTAAGTGCACTCTTGTGATCCATAGGAGAAGCATGGCCAAAAAAGCTTTGGCTATACAGTGGGGAAAATAATTATTTGATCCCCTGCATATTTTGTAAGTTTGCCCACTTACAAAGAAATTAAGGGTCTATAATTTTTACCAAATGTGTATTTCAAATGAAAGAGACAGAATAGCAACCAAAAATCCAGAAAAAACACATGATACAAATGTTATAAATTTAGTTGCAGTTCAGTGAGTAAAATAAGTATTTGATCTCCAAGCAAAACATGACTTAGTACTTGATGGAGAAACCATTGTTGGCAAGCACAGAGGTAAGATGTGTCCTGTAGTTGGTTACCAGGTTTGCACAAATTTCAGGAGGGATTTTGGTCCACTCTTCTTTACAGGTCTTCATTAAATCCTTAGCATTTCTTGACTGTTGCTTGGCAACTCGAAGTTTCAGCTCGCTCAATACATTTTCTATAGGATTAAGGTCTGGAGACTGGCAATGGCCACTCCATGACCTTAATGTGCTTCTTTTTGAGCCACTCCTTTGTTGCCTTGGCGGTATGTTTTGGGTCATTGTCATGTTGGAGGACCGAACCACGACCCATCTTCAGTGTTCTGGCTGAGGGAAGAAGGTTCTCATCTAAGATTTTACAATATATGGCCCCGTCCATTGGCCCCTCAATGCAGCAAAGTGGGACTGTACCTTTAGCAGAGAAACAGCCCTAAAGCATAATGTTTCCACCTCCGTGCCTGACTGTAGGGATGGTGTTCTTCGGGTCATAGTCAGCATTTTTATTCCTCCAAACACTGTGAGGCGAATTAATGCCAAAGAGCTCAATTTTGGTCTGACCACAGAACTTTCTCCCAATCCTTCTCTGAATCATTTAGATGTTCATTGCCAAAATCCAGACGGGCCTGTACATGTGCCTTCTTGAGGGGGGGGACTTTGCAGGTGCTGCAGGATTTCAATCCATGGCGGCGTATTGCGATACCAATGGTTTGTTTGGTGACTGTAGTCCCAACTGCCTTGAGATCATTCAAAAGCTCCTCACATGTAGTTCTGGGCTGATTCCTCACTTTTCTCATGATCATCCTTACCCCATGAGGCAAAATCTTGCATGGTGCTCCAGACCGAGGGCGATTGATGGTTATTTTGAATTTCTTCCATCTGCGAATAATCGCTCCAACAGTTGTCTCCTTCTCACTAAGCTTCTTGCTGATGGTCTTGTAGCCCATTCCAGCCTTGTGCAGGTCTACAAACGTGTCACTGACATCCTTTGACAGCTCTTTGGTCTGGCCCATAATGGTGAGGTTTGAATGGAAGAAAGAGATCCTGTGGACAGGTGTCTTTTATATACATAACAAGTTGTTAGGAGCACCTTTTTAAATTGACAGGAATAATCTGTGTACCACATGAGCACATATTGTAGCCAGTCTGTGGGAGCCAGAATTATTGTTGGTTGGTAGGAGGATCAAATACTTATTTTACTCACTAAACTGCAACTCAATTTATAACATTTGTATCATGTTTTTTCAGGATTTTTGCTTGATATTCTGTCTCTATCATTTAAAATACACCTATGATAAAAATTATAGACCCATTATTTCTTTGTAAGTGGGCAAACTTATAAAATCTGCAGGGGATCAAATATTTATTATCTCCACAGTACTTCTCCTCTAAAATTAAGGGAGTTCTGTGGTCACAGCATACACTTTCATGTTATAACATCAGCATTGATAATCGCAATACAAATAGTTATTTTTGACAATCCAATATAATGTTACTTGAAAAACCTCCTTTCATGTTGTGAGTTCTGCCTGTCTGCTGGCCATTGCTTCCCACAACTTCCTGGATTCCCTGCATGCTTTACAGCTTCCCTAGTTTTCTTTTAATTTCTAAGGACTACATATCCCATGGTACCTTACTGCCTGCAATCAGCGATTCCTGCACTGACTCCGCTTCCTGAAACTCCTCCTCTCAGCTCCTCTGTAGTTCAGAAGACAGGCTCTGTGAAATGTGTGGCACAGCAGTGCCTATTTGCAAGGCATAGTAAATATGTTTCACAGAATTCAAGAAAGTAAAATGTGTGGTGATCTTCAAAATGTTTAATGTATTGTGGAAATAAAATGATTTTACATTTTGACTATAGATATAATCTATTAAACTAATTGTGTTTTTTTTTTTATACATAGTAAATGTCAAGTCATGTCATCACTGCTGCAAGAGTCACATATTTGCAAGTTTGATTTAAAACCCTGGGCATAATTACGCATACATAGAAGGATAGATTACCACTGTTTTGCAGATATAATCATACAAAGTCAGTATGACTGTGAATGCATTATCTTTATGATGGAAAAATCACTGCACAGAATGTAATATTATATTTTGGCCCGTCACATGGTGGACTTGTGACTGTACTGTTTGGGCAAGGCAAATGTATACAGAATACTCAATTCTTGTTATGCCCCACGGTCGGACTTTGTTCGGATATTCCGACAACAAAATCCATGGATTTTTTCTGACGGATGTTGGCTCAAACTTGTCTTGCATACACACGGTCACACAAAGTTGTCGGAAAATCCGATCGTTCTAAACGCGGTGACGTAAAACACATACGTCGGGACTATAAACGGGGCAGTGGCCAATAGCTTTCATCTCTTTATTTATTCTGAGCATGCGTGGCACTTTGTCCGTCGGATTTGTGTACACACGATCAGATTTTCCAACAACGGATTTTGTTGTCGGAAAATTTTATATCCTGCTCTCAAACTTTGTGTGTCGGAAAATCCGATGGAAAATGTGTGATGGAGCCTACACACGGTCGGAATTTCCGACAACAAGGTCCTATCACACATTTTCCGTCAGAAAATCCGACCGTGTGTACGGGGCATTAGAGTTGTGAGAGGATTAATTAAATTATAAAGCATGGCTTAGTTTTACATATGTTGACAGAATGGGTGCTTCCAATACAAACATTTTTTGAGACTAATAAACTGTGAAAGATTATATTGAGTTGATGTGCAAATAAAGTAAGGAGGGGCTAGAATGTCTGCCAGGTTTTGTATGGATAAGTCCCCACTGCCAAGTTTCCCCCTCATTTCCTGCTTTAGTGACCACAATAAAGTGAGTGCAAGAACCCTAACAGCAGACTGCAAGAAAATACAAGATTTGGTTAGAGTTTGGTACATGTAAAAAAGAAAATCCAGAATTTGTTGCACTCCTCAATGTCTTTATTGGAAATATCACATGCACATCACACACAGTATGGGGACAATGAAAGTTAACGCGTTTCGCATTATAAACAGCGCTTATGTATGGTTCTGAGTAAGTGCTGTTTATAGCATGAAACACTTTAACTTTCATTGTCCTCATACTGTGTGTGATGTGCATGTGATATTTCAACGAATATCATATTGCAATGAATTCTGGGTTTTCTTTCTTACATGTATCCACAGACGAGCTTAGCTTAGCACCCTCAGAATCTGCTTGCAGTAAAGGCAATCTAGACATGTTCACCTGAAGTCGCACAGAACTTTTGGTTAGAGTTTGGATTTAGCTCCAGCAAAACACTACAGATATTTTAACAAACTCTTTCCTACATCTAGTGGGTTAAGCCTTATATGAGTCTTTTACAAACCATAGCACCGTTCTTACCTGGACTCAGCAGTAAAGTTTTAGAAGCAGACACACTGCACTCATCATGGAAGGAAAAGATGCCCATCCTACGTAAACATTTGTACTGGACAAAGGTCACTGACTCATTAGACGTGTTCTTAATAGAAATAGGAAATATCTTTTCCTCATTTGATGGTAGAGGAAACCTTATTCGACCATCAGAGATGTCATGCTCTGTTGTAATCTGTATGCCATTTTTCCCACAGATGAATTCTCGTCTAAAAATGAAAACATTACATATTGTCAATTTGCTATTTTATTTTTATGCTTTTTCTCTCTTTAAAAATAGAGTGTTTCAAATGATAGGTCAATCACCTGTTACTCTTCAGCTGCTGAATAATTTCATGTGCCTGTGCTCTGGAATAGCTCTGCTCACCCTGAGCAGGGTTCTTGCCTCTGCGACTGGCTAACCACTGATCTGCTAGCACAGAATTTTTCCAGGCATTCTTTAAAAAAGAAAAGAAGAAAAAACAGGTTAGCACATATGTCAGAACTGTTCGATCTAACGTTTAATTAGCATTAATTAAATTGCCAACAAGAAAATATTAATGGTGGTTCCGTTATCCACTTGCCTATCAGGGACATTTGGGGACCCAAAAAGAGGAGGCTCCCAGTTGCTCTGTGCAAAACCACTGCACAGAGCAGGTAAGTATAACATGTTTGTTATTTAAAAAAAAAAACAAGGCTATCACTTTAACCACTTTCTGACTGTGCTATAGCCGAATCACGGCTACAGCGCGGCCGGCTAGTTCTGGGAGGCCGTCATATGATGGCCTCCCGTGCTTGCGCAGCCGGAAACATCTATGATGGCTTGGCCTCGGAAGGCAGCGCATCACAGATCGGGGTAAAGGGCCAATCACAGTGGCCCTTTACCACGTGATCGCTCCATCCAGGGTCATGGCCGGTTCAGCTCTCGTTGCTGCAGAGTTTCTCTCTCCTCACACGCTGAATTGGTGTGAGCAGAGGAGAAACCCATGCCCATACAGTACTCATCAGTGCCACATCAGTGCCCAAACAGTGCTTATCAGTGCCCAAACAGTGCCAACAATGCTACATCAGTGTCCATCATTTCCAACAGTGCTCATCAGTGCCCTACAGTGCCCCTACAGTGCTCATCAATGCCACTACATTGCTCATCAGTGCCACTACAGTGCTCATTGGTGCCACTACAGTGCTCATCAGTGCCCTACGGTGCCATTAAAGTGTACGTTAGCACCCTGCAGTGCCCATCAGTGAGTGCTTATCAGTGCACATCAGTGCCCTACAGTGCACATCAGTGAGTGCTTATCAGTGCACATCAGTGCCCTACAGTGCACATCAGTGCCATCAGTGAGTGCTTATCAGTGCTCATCATTGCCCTACAGTGTTATCTATGAGTGCTCATCAGTGCCACTACAGTGCTCATCAGTGCCCTACGGTGCCACTACAGTGCTCATCAGTGCCTGACGGCGCCACTACAGTGTTTATCAGTGCCACTACAGTGCTTATCAGTGGCCCACAGTGCCACTACAGTGCTCATCAGTGCCCTATGGTGCCATTACGGTGTTCATCAGTGCCCTACGGTGCCACAACAGTGCTCATCAGTCCCCTACGGTGCCACTACGGTGCTCATCTGTGCCCTACAGTGCACATCAGTGAGTGCTTATCAGTGCACATCAGTGAGTGCTTATTAGTGCCCTACAGTGCATATCAGTGCCATCAGCGAGTGCTTATCAGTGCTCATCAGTGTCCTACGGTACCATCAGTGAGTGCTCATCGGTGCCACTACAGTGATCATCAGTGCCACTACAGTACCCTGTTAGTGCTCATCAGTGCCACTACAGTGCCCTATTAGTGTTCATCAGTGCCCAATAGTGCACAATAGTGCCCACCAGTGCCACCCTATCAGTGGATCCTCATCAGCGCCTGTCAGTCCCATAAAAATATGTAAAAAATGCGTTTTCATTTTCTTTACACATTTTCTAAAAACTTCTGGGGGTTAACTCAGTGTGATGAGCACTGTGCTCTGCTGCTCCATCAACCAGTGGGAAACTGACAGCTGCAAAATACAGTTGCAAAATACAAATAAAAAGACAGAGCACACTGGCCCCTAGTGCACTCTCTGTCTTTTTTTTGTATTTTGGTGATTAAATACCAACAAAAGAAAGCTCTATTTGTGTGGAAAAAAAGGACAAAAATGTCATATGGGTACAGTGTTGCATGACAGACAGAGTAATGGTCATTCAAAGTGTGAGAGCGTTTAAAGCTGAAAATTGACCTGGTTAGAAAGGGGGTATAAGTACCCAGTGGGCAAGTGGTTAAGGTGTAACTAAAAAGGCAAAACTTTTTTTTTACTTTAGTTTAGTTTAGTTTTACTTTAGTTTTGGGTAGAGCAGACAGGGATTAGAACACCTGTCGGTTTTTGTTGCTGTCTGTCTGTTATTGCTTGTCCTGTTTACTGTTGTTATCATAAAGAGTGACATTAAAATAAAATCACTAATTTTGGGTTGACATCAGAACACTAATAGAAGAGAAATCTTACAATGGGGATGCTAGTTCTGGTGACCCCAGTAACACACTGGTAAACCCTCACTTTTGGTTTTGATCAGGGGACAGGAAGTGAAGGAAAATCTCTCCAATGGGACACATAGATTGCACAGGAAATAAACTAAAATAAATAAATAAAAACTGATGCTCCATTACTCAAAATTTTCCATAGGCAATGCTTTGAAAGCCTTTACGGGTTATCAGTTTAGAGCAGTCTTCACTTAAAGTGGTTGTAAAGGCAGAAGGTTTTGTATCTTAATGCATCCTATGCATTAAGATAAAAAGCCTTCTGTGTGCAGCAGCCCCCCAATACTTACCTGAGGTCTGTCCAGCGATGTCCACGAGTGTCTCAGCTGTCCGAGATTCTCCCTCCTGATTGGCTGAGACACCATTGGCTGCCGCTGATGTCAAGCAAAGTCAGCTAGCCAATCAGGGAAGAGAGGGGGCAGAGCCGGGGTGGGGCTCCATGTCTGAATGGACACAGGGAGCTGTGGCTCGGCTCAGGTGCCCCCATAGCAAGCTGTTTGCTTGCTGTGGGGGCACTGAACGTGTGGGAGGGACCGGGATCACAGAAGAGGGACCCAAGAAGAGGAAGATTTGGGCTGCTCTGTGCAAATCCACTGCAATAGTATGTTTTGCGGTAAGCGGTAAGTATAACATGTTTGTTATTTAAAAAAAAAAAAAAAAAAAAGAGACTTTACAATCACTTTAAGTTTAATTAAACCCAGACAATGAAAAAAAATCTCATTTCATGCATACTTACAAAACCACTAAAGAACGTTGAACACAGATGCCGTCTGAACAAAATGAAAGGTAGTGTGATCATTTTTGACTTCACCTCCTACACCATACATTTGATGTTCAATAAAGATAATAAAGATTATAAAATATCAGCAGATGTAATAAGCTTCACAGGATATGTTGTCCGTTTAAAAACAGGAGATAGCTTTGAACTCTGGGGTTAATTCTGAATTTATTTAATTTTTAAAGAAACACTTGTCACTCCCACATTATTCTTGTCAATTTGAATATATGAAACACTCTTTTACACTGCACTTTATAGGATGCCTTAGTGTCACAATATTTTTGAACTTTGGGGTCAATTCTTAGTTTATTTAATTTTTAAAGAAACACTTGCCATTCCCACATCATTTATGTTAATTTGAATATATGGAGCACTCTTTGATACTGGGGTGATAGGAATTTAACCCTCAGTTTCTCACTTGGTTTATGGTTTTTCACATACAAGGTCATTGGTCGAGTTTTGACCATATTTAGGCACATCAAGGGGACAGCCCCTACAAGTACTTACACTAATGAACTAAGGCTGCAATTTATCCACCATTAAATATTCTATTGCATAATAGGGCAGCGCCATTTTTCTCCCAGACTACCTTTTATATCTATTCAATTAGACCCCTTTGGGGAACTAATTAGGGAGAGGCTGCAGCTCGTATACTGTCCGAAGCGCGGATTTATCTATTTATTTTCTACATTGGTCAGGTAGACTGGGCACTCTGATGTACTCTACCAATCTTTGGGTGTACTCTGATGGGGGCAACCGATCTGTGGGTTACATAGTTAATATGGTTGAGAAAAAAAATACACAAGTCCATCCAGTTCAACCCACAGAAAAAAACACACAAAACACAAACACAAATTGAAAACCTCCATATACTTAGTCATATGCCCACAGTTGATCCAGAGGAAGGCAAAAAAAAAAAAAACAATAAGCATGATCCAATTTGCTCCAAAATGTTCTACCTGATCCCCTGAAGAGGCAATCCAATATTCCCTGGATTAACTTTACCTATAAATATTGGTATCCAATTATATTTTGCGCATTTAGGAAAGAAAACTGTGACAAGCCCAACAGGGGCTTTTAGAGGGGACTAGGGACAAGCCTCCTACCCACTGATTATGACCCATGGAGGAGACTGGGGATTTTGTCTGCTTCTCCCGGTCAGATCATGGTGAAGAGCTTAGTTCAGCATCTGATCCCATGGAGAGAGCAGATCATTCTGTAATGATGGACAACCACGTGATGAACTCTGAGAGCGAGGCTTGGATTAATTCTCAGAATAAGGACAATAAAGCTTTCCTTCTAGACTGGATGGAAAGGTGTAATATTAATCTTGTACAGGTTAATGGTCAGAGGAAATATGGTGGCCCTCCTACAGACTGAGTTGGAGAGGCTCCTTCACTTAGGACAGAAATAGTTATCAACATTCTCCCTCAAGAAATCTATGAAGATAAATTAATTCCACCTTTTCAGACTGCTGGAACATTGTATGAGTTTGTCTCATAGACTGTTGTAGACTGGTGGTAGACAGTCTGAGCTGGGGTGGGATCACTGTTTATGTTGTGTGTTTATTGTTAAGTGTGTCTCTCTCATTGTGTGCCTCCTAGGTGTGAATCACCATAGTTAATTGAGTTACCTATTGTGTCTGTCTGTCTGCTTGGTTCTTGGAGATGTGATTAATATTGTGTCCACTTGACCTTGTTAGGCTGGATTCACACCTATGCAGTTTTAGTGCTTTTTGCATTTTGCCGATTTGCACTACAGAACGTGTTCCATAGGAAACCATGGTAAATGGACTGTAGTGCAAATCTGCAAAATGCAAAAAGCACCAAAAGTGCATAGGTGTGAATCCAGCCTTACTAAACTATTGTGGGATGTTATATGTTTATGTAGCCAAGGGTTTGCTACTATAGTTATTATAGTTGAACAGTTTGTTGTTGTTTCAAATGAGTTTGGCTCCCTCTAGTGGCTGCTGGTCTTTGGTAGGATTTTTCCTTACCCCTTGAGAAGGAATGCAGCAAAGTATTGTGATAAATGTAGTTTGGAGGAGGAAGTGACTCTGGATCAGCCCTAAACTACATGACAGACAATACAAAGTGCACAGAACTGCCTGCTGGGAGAAGTGATAAAAGGGGAGGCACAGCCTGTTTTCAGCCTCTCTGGACGCCATTCAACACCTGTCAGCAGGAGGTCTGTGTGTGACCAGGAGTGAGAGACTGCCTCTGAGGGATCTCGGAGTACAGCCTTGCCATCCTAGCAAGCGAACCAGCCTGCGCTTCAGAGCAACTGGAAGCCCCTACACTTCAGCCCATCTGAAGTTGCAGCACAGCGCGGCGGTGCCATCTTCACCAGACGGAGACACCAGGAGGGGAATCCGGAAAGAGCCTCACAGCCCTTGGGGTCTATTGTGGTGAGAGGGCACCTGCCCATTCCAGTAGAAAGTACAGTATTGCTGAGTGAGTTCTTTCTACACACTGCTGGTGAGACTTGTAGTTCCACGGAGGTGAATCTACTTTTCCACAGGCATCATACAGCTGGACTTTGGGGCCTTGTCTGTTCCCCTGCACTGTGAGGTCAGTACTGTTATTGCACTCACATATAAAGAGGAATCTACAAGTGGTAATATTTCTTCAGTTAAGCCATGTTCAGCATATCTTTTGCCCTACAGTCATTTATTTTCCTTTGTCTTTGTGGATTACAAATACTGCAGTTTAAACATCAGGCTAGCTGAAGATATCGAGAGTGAAAGAACTTTTGCCATTTTCCTAATTTCCTAAGCATTGCTGCCACACTCATAAGTTGAACTCTGAATTACAACCTAGGGGGAGCCATTGAGTATATGCTAGACTTTATACTGTGTTTCTGAATGTAAATATTATATACTGTATTTTGGTGTATTTGGTGTGTTGAGGCCTCAGTGGGAAGGTATTTAATATATGTTTTGAGGATATGGAGTACTTATCCCTCTGTGCACCTGTTCACATATACTCTTTAACCACTTCAATACCAGGCACTTTCGCCCCTTCCTGCCCAGGACAATGTTCAGCTTTCAGCACTGTCACACTTTGAATGACAATTGCGCGGTCACCCAACACTGTACCCAAACAAAATTTTTATCATTTTCTTCCCACAAATAGAGCTTTCTTTTAGTGGTATTTGATCACCTCTGCGGTTTTTATTTTTTGATAAAATTTTTGAAAAAAAAAGTTTTTCTTAGTTTTTTCATAAAATTTTGTTTTTCCCTTCACTGATGGGCACTAATGAGGCGGCACTGATGGGCACTGATGAGGCGGCACTGATGGGCACTGATAAGGTGGCACTGATGAGGAGGCACTGATATGTAGAATTGATGGGCACTGATAGGCGGCACTGATATGCAGCACTGATGGGCACCAATAGGCGGCACTGATATGCAGCACTGATGGGCACTGACAGGCGGCACTGATAGGCTCTGATCGGCTCTCCCTGTCATCACAAACTGAGGAATTCCGTTTACCGGCACTTCCTGGTTCACGCTGTGATCAGCTGTGATTGGTCACAGCTGATCACGTGGTAAGAAGCCTCTGACAGATTGGAGATGCGGGGTGTCAGACTGACACGCCGCACTCGCCGCGCTGTGCGCCGGCATGATATCCTGCTGGACGTCATATGACGCCTAGTCAGGATAACCACTTCCCGGTCGTCAATCTGCTATAGGCCGGGCGGGAAGTGGTTAAATTGACTATAGAGGTATAAGTTCTGTTTTATTTGCTTTAATTGATAAATGTTGCCAGTCATAATTTGTGTTTATTCATGCTCTTCATTGTGTTCCATTACTTATTTTGGTAAACTTTTCTGAGTGGTTCAGTGCTATTGTGTGAGTTTCTCATTGCTAACGTCACATTAGAGGAATGGAACCCAAGGCGTCAGAGGTAAGAGAGGATCTGCAGAGTTGGGGTAGCCAGTGGGGTATAGAGTCAATCAACAGCCCTCAGGGGGGTACCGCTACATTTGGAGGTCCCACAGAGATATCCCATCTAGGGTACCCGAGCAGATCAGTTGATGCGTCCAGGGTGGAAGAAGTCATGGACCCAGCCACTGCCACCGAGTGGAGCCAGGAGTATGGGATTTGGTTAGAACAAACTATGGTTCTGAGGCTGCCAGGAGTCCGGTGGTGTGATAGAGAGGTACGGCAGTTGATGAGAAAGGCTGTCCCAGAACAGGGGTCATACCTTTTGGACCTGAAACATGACTTGAAGGAAGATTGTACCTATGTCCTTCTAGAATGGAAAGAGAGTATTCCAGCGGAATTCCAGAAGAAGGTTGTGGGCCTAGCCAAAGGCCTGGATGGCCATGTGATCCCAGTACAGTTGCTGGAGGAGACTGGTGAGAAGTCCCCTGGGTTACCACCAGGGAGCCCGGTTGCAGGCAGTCCAACTGCCGGTAGTCTAAATGCAACCAGTCCAGCAGCAGGAAGCCTAATGGCGGGGATGCCTCCTGCCTCATTCTATCTAGACATGAGTCGCTTGGTTGACAGCCTGATACAGAGTCACAATAAGTCCGCCAATCAGGGGTATCGGAGGTTACTGACCTTTTCAGGCCGTGTCCCCAGACCAGATGGGGAAGAAGAATTTGATAGCTGGATGGCTCAGGCTATGCAAGCCATAGAGGAGTGGAATGTGTCGGGAACAGTAGAAAGACAGCGCATCAGCGAGAGTCTCTGCAGTCCAGCAGCGGATGTCATCAGAAGCTTAAAGAGGGGTTAGGTCCCCACAGAGTGCATTAAAGGAAAGGAAGTGTAATCTTAACCGCACCCAGGATACTGCTGCCAGTTTCCAGGAAAAGTTAGTAGGGCCGTTACTGATTGTGCCGCTGCAAATAGAAGACGTCTATACCAAGGCTCTACTAGACACAGGGGCCCAGGTCATGCTACTATACTGGGATTTCTACAACAAACACCTGAGCCATATTTTCCTACGCAAGCTGGAAGAACTCGAGATCTGGGGAATTGGAACTACTAGGTGCCGGTATGATGGCTACATCCCTATCCAAATATCCTTTGGGCCAGCAGCTGTCGGAAAAGAAGAGGCTTTTCGACCCCTTGGCTGTTGTGTGTCTCAGACCACCTGGGGCCGGGCGGAATTCCATACTAGTAGGAACCAATACCGACTTAGTGAGAAGACTGCTATCATCAGTACTGAGCGAAGATGGATCCACCGCTTTTACTGAAGGCTTGTCGGCAAGTGGCAAGAGAGAAGAAGGCCCCTAAAGGAGGAGAGGGGCGGTTGTGGAAGTTGGAGACTAAAGAGAGGGTACTACAGCCGGGGGAAGTTGCTCATGTGAAGGCCACCATCAAGTTGACTTGGGACCAACCGGGCCCCTTTGTGGTGCTGGAGACGGATAAGCAAGCTAGGGCGGCTGGACTAGAAATGGCCCCTGAGCTGGTTCCTACCCGAGACCTGTCCAGAACAAGAAGAAAAGTGCCTATCCACTTGAAGAATGTGACTGATCAGCCTATTACGTTGGGAGCCCGTATGCTGGTGGGGCAGGTGAGTGCCGCCACCCCTGTACTCCCCAAAGAAGCCAAGGATTTGAACAATGGCCAACAGATGGAGTTTCAGCAATGTGCAGAGGTCTTGTCCTCTGCCTGGCAGAGAAGGATGAAGTCTCAACTGATGAGATGGGAGAAGCTGTTTTCCAAAGACGATTTTGATGTGGGATGTGCAATAAGTGCCCAACAGAATTCGGCTTCACGAAGACAAACCTTTCCGAGAGTGGGCCAGGAGAATACCTCTCAGTGACCTGGAAGACTTAAGACAGCAGCTGGCAGAGTTGAAAAGGTCAGGAGTCATTCAGGAATCTCGGAGTCCCTATGCATCCCCCATTGTGGTAGTAAGGAAAAAAAATGGGTGGTTATGCATGTGTATCGACTACCGGACCCTGAATCGACACACCATCCCGGACCAGTACACCACACCCGTATCGAAGATGCTTTGCAGTGCCTTGCTGGAGCTAAGTGGTTAAGTGTGCTTGACTTGAAAAGCAGGTATTATCAGATTCCCATGCACCCAGGAGATGAGGAGAAGATGGTATTCATATGCCCGTTAGGATTCTCCGAGTTCAGTCGGATGCCTCAGGGATTGTCGGGGGCTCCTGCAACCTTTCAGCATGTGATGGAAAGGACAGTAGGAGACATGAATCTCGTAGAAGTACTGGTGTATTTGGATGACATCATTTTGTTTGGGAAGACACTAGAAGTGCACGAAACTCTACTAGAAACGGTATTCTCCCACCTCCATGAGGAAGGACTGAAGTTGTCACTGGAAAAATGCCAGTTCTACCGAACCTCTGTCACTTATTTGGGCCATGTTGTCTCTGCAGGAGGAGTCGCTACAGATCCAGAAAAGCTGGAGGCTGTCACCACCTGGCCTAGACCAAGAACTTCAACCGAGTTAAGATCTTTCCTGGGATTCTGCTCCTATTACCGACGATTTGTGGACAACTTCGCTAAGATTGCTCAGCCCCTTATTGAGTTGATGCAAGTGGTCACGGGAGAAGGAGAAGATGGAGTCAGACCCAAGAAGAGTGGTGCTTGCAAGAAAGGAGAGTCCGTCCAAAGCCAATGGACCTCTCCATGTGAAAAAGCATTTTGGCAGTTGAAGAAGAGTCTCACAGAGGTCTCAGTTTTGGCCTACGCTGACCCTGGCCTGCCCTATGAGTTGCATGTGGACATTAGTAGAGAAGGATTGAGAGGAGTACTGTATCAGGAACAAAATGGAGGATTGAGACCAGGGACCTATGTCAGTAGGAGCCTTACCCTATTGGAGAAGAATTACCCCGTCCACAAATTGGAATTTTTGGCACTCAAGTGGACCGTGGTGGATAAGTTGAGAGACTATTTGTATGGAGCTGAGTTCATTGTCAAGACTGACAACAATCCCTTAACTTACATCTTAACCTCTGCAAAACTGGATGGCACAGGACACAGATGGTTAGCAGCTATGGCAGGATTCTGGTTTAGTCTGAAGTATCGGCCTGGAGTTGGGAACCGAGATGTGGATGCTTTGTCTTGCAGACCCAGAGGGATGGACTTATGTAACTGACGAAGGAGTGCAAGTCTTGTGTCAGGGCTTGGACCAAAAGGAGGAGTGGCTACTGAATATATTGGGGTCCACCCATCTGGGATACCAAGACGCTACTGTGGCTTGACACAGGTGAGAGGAGAAGGCCTACCCCAACTGACAAAGAGAGATTTGATGAGAGACCAAGAGCAGGAACCATTGGGCCATTTGGTGCTGCAGGCTTTAAACAAGCAGAATCCCGGACTGTTGCTGAAAAGCCACATAAAGGGAGCAAAGACTCTGCATCGAGAGTGGGACGGCTGCAAATCAGAGATGGGGTGTTATACAGGCATTGCCTGTCTGGAGACAAGGAGGAGAGGTGGCAGTTGTTCCTCCCGGAAAAACATTGTTCTTCTGTCCTAATGTCGTTACATGACGAACATGGCCACTTGGGAACAGAAAGGACATTTCACTTGATTAGAGATTATTGGCCCAATTTTAGAGGAGAGGTAGAGAGTTACTGTCACTCTTGTCTGACTTGCATTCAGCAGAAAAAAAAATGCACTGATTACTGTATAAATGTCACTGGCAGGGAAGGGGTTGACACTAGGGGGTGATCAAGGGGTTAACTGTGTTCCCTAGGTAAGTTCTAACTGTAGGGGGGATGGGACTGTCTAGGAGGAGAGAGAGATCGGTGTTCATACTTAGTATGAACACACAATCTCTCTCTCTACTCCCCTGAAAGAACCGGATTTCTGTGTTTACACACACAGATCCCGGTTCTCGCTCTGTCATGAGCGTTCGCGGGTGCCCGGCGGTCATCGTGCCCGCCGGGCACACACTGTGGGCGTGCATGTCCCTAGTGGCCATAGGCGAAGCGGCGTAAGGTAACGCCGTTTCGCCCAGCCGTGCCATTCTGCCACAGTAAAACTGCGGCTGCTGGTTGGCAAGCAGTTAAAAGCGTCCCTAAGAATTGATCAACCCTGATATACTGATGACCCATCACATTTCTTGAGGCCCTTAAAGTGCCATGGTAGTACAAATACCCCCCAAATGACCCCTTTTTGGAAATTAGACAGTCCAAAGTATTACGTTAGAGGCATGGCAAGTTTTTTGAAGTTGTAATTTTTTTGGTCACAATTTTTGAAAAAGAAGAAATGAAATAATATTTGGGGGGTTTCCAACACTGTACTTGTGCAGTGTAGCATCATCATATGACTAGTGTAGCGGTGATCAGGGATACTGACTGGCAACATTATGTTAAAAAAAAATGCGTTTCTCTTTTTTTACATACTTTCATAAGAGTAGTTCAGTGTCACCATAGTGACCATGGTGACACTACTTCTCTGGGGGGTGATCAGAGATTTTTTTTTTTTTACACCGTTTGCTGAGATTTCGATTTCACTCTTATGCCACGTACACATGAGCGGAATGTCTGACAGAAAAAGTCAGACGGAAGTTTTTCATCGTCTTTTCCGAACATGTATAGGCCTCATCAGACTTTCCTTTGTGAAAATTCTGACGGACCTAGAAATAGAACATGTTCTAAATATTTCCGACGGAACCAATTCCTATTGGGAAAACCGCTCGTCTGTATGCTGTTCCGACAGACCAAAAACGACGCTTGCTCTGAAGCAAGTACAAAACAGTAGCTATTGGCTACTGGCTACTGAACTTCCTTTTTCTAGTCCTGTCGTACGTGCTGTACGTCGCAGCGTTCTGGACGGTCGAACTTTGGTCAGACTTTGGGTTGACTGTGTGTAGGCAAGACTGCTTGAATGGAATTCCGTCGGAGAAACCTTCGGAGTTTCTTCTGACGGCAAAACCGGTCGTGTGTACAGGGTACTATCGATTCAAATCCCAGGAGGCTGCAGGATCAGGGACTTGTCATCTTGGCCCAGGCCAGATAAGCTGTAGGGGCAATGGTGTTAAATGAAAGTGAATGCCCTTTGAGAGTTAAGTTGATGTTCCCACTGATCCGACATGGAAGTTGCACAACTTCCAATCCAACTTTGCCATGCGACTTCATGTCCAACTTTCATTCGACTTCAGTGAACGGATTCCAACTTTGATTCAACTTTGAGATGATTTTGACTTGTCCTTTAATCAATCAAAACAATTCCTTTGCTTCTGGTATGGATGAAACCTCACGCCAAATTTATAAAAAAATTAAAAATAAATCAGCGTGGGGTCCCCCCCAGATCCATACCAGGCCCTTTGAGTCTAGTATGGATCTGGAGGGGGAACACCAACTTGCCCCAAAGCACCCACCCCCCATGTAGAGGGCATGTGGCCTGGTATGGTCCAGGAGGTAGGGGGGGCACTCGCTCATCACCCCCTTTCCTGACCTACCGGGCTGCATGCTCGGATAAGGGTCTGGTATGGATTTTGGGGGGGGGGGGCACGCCGTTTTGTATTTTTCAGCGTGGGGTTTCCCCTTAAAATCCATACAATTCGGTCTTGTATGGTCTTGGGGGGGACCCCACGCCGTTTTTTTTAAATTTTGGTGTGGGGTTCCCCTTTAAGATCCTCAGTGCACAAGTCGCATGCCACAAGTCGTATCAGTTAAGATGATGATCCGACTTGGATGCGACATACATTCAAATCAATGGACTGAAATCGTGCCCAAGTCGGACCAAAGTAGTACAGGCAACTTTTTCAAAGTCGGACCAGCACAAGTCTGACCAGTTTAGACGGCTCTCATAGGGGACCATTGATTTTGATATGTCATGTGACATGTCACATCCCATATTCTTGGGATAAGAAATCTTGTTGAGAATGCCCTCATACATGTGTTGTTGACCTGTATGGCATACGGGTCTAGTAGCAAGGTGAGCATACATTTCACCAGGTGGTGGAGCACTGTGTTGTGGTAAAACACAGAGTTGATTCATTACATGGGAGTTAATGTTAGAAGATGCACTAAAAAAGCACTTTATTGGATACTTGGGACTCTAATATACTTTCTTATGTAACTGTTGCCGAATATTTTACCCTTATATAGATCAATTTAACTTTTGGCACAATTATTTATATTAATGAAATTTTTAGCTATTTGTTATTAACTTTAGATGTTTGTTATTATTTGCTACTTTTATGAATTGATGTATAAATGTACATATTGATTGTTTACATGGGTACGATTATACTGGAGCAGCGCAATCACATATTTATTTATTTATAATTTTTGTAGGAACCACTGTTAGTGGTTGCAGCAGCTGATATCTAGGGGAGGAGGGTTTGCACTTATTGGCAGCGTGCAACATTTATATTATTTTAGTTCTTAATTTTTTTGGATAATTTTGTTCCAACTCTGTAAACCTACTATAGCAGATTATGCAGCTGCTTTATATTAGTCATGAAGTCCTGTTATTTCTGCTATAAACAGATAACAGGCGTCAGTTAACAATCGTGAGCTAGGAGTTCCCACTACATATTTGCACTGTACAGTTGAACGGGTTCTGCAACACAATGTCAAGGCGGGAAATTACTGGTACAGTATATGTTAAGAATCAGCCAAATACAGTTTTTCAGGTTATTTACATACCATGGGGATATTAAAAAATAGAATAAACACTCATTTATAAACAACACAGAAGCAGACTGGTAGAAAACAGAACACGTACCTTGAACAGATCAATTGTGTTACCATATACCAAAGCTTTCCCTTTAATTTTAAGTCCATAGATTGCTTGAGAAAAAGTTGTTAAATCATTATGCCTAAGACAAAAGAAGAAAGAGATTTTTCAACAATATAGAAGTAGAGATAGGAAGGATAGAAGGAAAATACATGCCCATTTTTCCTATCATTTGTATAACAAAATCCTCTTGTTCAGTTACACTACTATCAATTATTGACAGATAGGGCTGAGGTTTGGGTTCACCACTACCATGCGTTCCAGGTGATTCCTGCGGGTTTGAGATTTGCGGTCACGGAAAATGCTTATGTAGATTTAAAAAAATAATAAATACAGCGCTATCGGTAAAACAACAATTATTGAGAAATATATAAAAATGAAAAGAACTCCACTGCAATTTCTTGTGAGACACACACTATAATATCATACAAAATAAAAAGAACAAGATGCGCTGATTGATAGTAAATAGTCAAGGATACTGCCTTGAACAGGTGAATAATACATAAATTGATAACTGTGCAGTCTGTGAGATGAATTAATAAAGAACTCCAATACAATTAATGAAAAAAGTCACTGATTTCTTTCATAGCACATAAAGAACCAAAGGAAAGTCCTTGTGTTGAAGATGCTAGTTCAATGTGATCATTCACAGGAGGACGTCAGGTATGATGAAACGTACGTAGCGAGGAGCGACGTGCTGACGTCACCATGTGTACACAGGTCCCGGAAGCAACGGGCTGCTATCGTGAGCCGGACAGCTCGATTTTTAAATGCCGTTTTATTTCATCAAAATTGTAAGTGCAATTTCGTTCTTTTAAGTTGATCAATAAAATGTTTTACACTATGCAAGCCTTTATTTTTCCATGGGGACCTTCTGAATGTATGTGTATATGAGGCCATCCGTTCGGTGAAAATGCTGGGAGCAGTGGTGCATTATACAGAGACCCGAGGCGGGGTAATAAGCCACAAGCGCAGTTTGATCTTCCGTTACAGGAGATCATTCACAGCTGGTAAGAGGCAGTTATTATAGAGGTGGAGGCACTACTACTTCTCTCACTTTTTCCTGGGGTGTTACGTTTGTGTGCCAGTGTGAATGATCACATTGAACTAGCATCTTCAACACAAGGACTTTCCTTTGGTTCTTTATTTGCCCTGGAATCAATCAGTGACTTTTTTCATTAATTGTATTGGAGTTCTTTATTAATTCATTTCACAGACTGCACAGTTATCAATTTATGTATTATTCACCTGTTCAAGGCAGTATCCTTGACTATTTACTATCAATCAGCGCAACTTGCTTATGTAGATTTGCCTAGGAGAGTTTTTTAAACCATCATGCACTGCTTTGGCTTTGAACTATTTCCAGCTGGCTTAGTAGGGCCAATAACAGGGCTTTTGGATAAGCTACCCCCCTCACTATAAGGGAAGACACCAGGGGGTTGATTTACTAAAGGCAAATCTACTTTGCACTACAAGTGCACTTAAAAATGCACTGAAAGTACACTTGGAAGTGCAGTCACTTTAGATCTGAGGGGAAGATCTGAAATGAGGGGAAGCTCTGCTAATTTTATCATCCAATCACGTGCAAGCTAAAATGCTGTTTTTTATTTATCTTGCATGTCCCCCTCAGATCTACAGCAACTGCATTTCCAAGTGCACTTTCAGTGCACTTATAGTGCAAAGTGGATTTGCCTTTAGTAAATAAACCCCAAAGTAGCCATAGTTTCAGAAAACTCAAAGCTGTTGTAGGGAAAGCTGACTAACTGCATAGAGAAAGATTAGGGTCAGTTAGGAAACTGTATTTAATTAGTGAGTGCTAGGTCTTTGGGCAATCAGTCCCTTTTTGTTCACTCACATTTAGCACATCCCCCTATCCCCACAGATAAAAAAAAGTTAGACATACACCAATTAGGCCTATTTTCCCTTAATAAAATGGTCCTGCTGCTGCTTCATTTTATACTGCAGTTTCCTCTGCAGTGTATTAATTCTTGTAGGAAAAGACGGTGTTTTTTATCAATAGTAAATTTGGGCATAGCCTTGCTATTTAATATTATCCTCCCGTTGACCTATTTTACACTGATGTTTGATCTGAATCCCTTAAAACAGAACTCCACTCTCTGTCAACATTTTTAATCCTTATTTTGCTAGCATTAGTAAATAGATGGGAAATAATAGTATATTTACTTTTTCTAAACTTTTTTTTACATTTATTCAGTTACTTCCTGGTTTCCAGGCCTAGGCAAATTATGTTAAACGTCTCAGGAGTCTTCAGGAAGGGAGGAGGAGCTTTCTCAGCTAAGCAGACCCTCCTGCCTGCATACCTGAGCTGAGGGCAGATGGATTCCAGGAAGTAACTGCTACATGAATCATCTGCCCTTACTCAAGATGGGCACAGCCAGAAATTCTAAGGGGTATTTTTCAAAGTGATTTCTCAGCAAAATAAAGCATGGAGCTATGGATGGATGGGTAAACTTGCTTTAAATATTAAAAAATTAACAAAAAATCATTTTTGGTTTATGGTGCTCAGATGCAGAGTAGTTCTGCTAGTAGTTCTGCTTAACCATTTCCATACCGGGCCATAGACAAATGATGCCGGCAGGAACACTCTCTCCATCCGGGTGGACGTCAAATGGGGGGGCCCATTCCATCCGGGGGGGCCCACAGCGTACTGATTGGGGATCAGGCGTGTCCCACGGGACACAGCCCATCCCCAATCAGGGTAAAGAGCCAATGAAATAACTGCCTGTTACCTGGTTGTCCTTCTCACACACCAATCCAGTGTGAGGAGGAGATCGCGGAACAGTGAGTTACCACTTTACTGTGACATCTGAGTACCTGTCTGTGAGCTCATCAGAGTACCTGTCATCCCATCTGAGTACCTGTCATCCTGTCAGAGTACCTGTCATCCCGTCAGAGTACCTGTCATCTCATCAGAGTACCTGTCATCCCATCAAAGTACCTGTCATCCCATCAGGAGTACCTGTCCCATGAGCCCATCAGGAGTACCTGTCCCGGGTGTTTGCCCGGTCACCGAACAGCAAATATTATGGGGTGTTCGCAGGAAATTCGTGTACCACGGAACGCCCCATAATGCACTGCGAGATTGCAGTGCATTGCTGTATGATGATTGGCCAAAGCATGCACCTGACCTGCATGCTTTGGCCAATCCCAGTGCCATCTGCTAAGAGAGCCATAATTGGAAAAAGGCAGGGTGCCGTTGGCCAATCATGGCTCAGGGGGACTAAGTCCACGCCCCACACTATATAAGGCTGCTTACATATCGACCATGTATAGTGTGTGGACGGAGATAGATTAAACTAGATTAGGCAGGCAGGTTAGTTAGTGGCAGTGTATTTGATATACATATACAGTCTAGTATATACAGTTAAAGTAGTTATATAAAGTTAGTACAGACTTCACATTATTGTAAATGTTTTATTATATCTTTTCATGTGACAACACTGAAGAAATTACACTTTGCTACAATGTAAAGTATTAAGTGTACAGCTTGTACAACAGTGTCAATTTGCTGTCCCCTCAAAATAACTCAACACACAGCCATTAATGTCTAAATCACTGGCAACAAAAGTGAGTACACCCCAAAAGAAAATGTCCAAATTGGGCCCAATTAGCCATTTTCCCTCCCCGGCATCATGTGACTCATTAGTGTTACAAGGTCTCAGGTGTGAATAGGGAGCAGGTGTGTTAAATTTGGTGTTATCGCTCTCACACTCTCATACTGGTCACTGGAAGTTCAACATGGCACATCATAGCAAAGAACTCTCTGAGGGTCTGAAAAGAATTGTTGCTCTACATAAAGATGGCTTAGGCTATAAGAAGATTGCCAAGACCCTGAAACTGAGCTGCAGCATGGTGGCCAAGACTATACAGCGGTTTAACAGGACAGGTCCCACTCAGAACAGGCCTCGTCATGGTCGACCAAAGGTGTTGAGTGCACCTGCTCAGCGTCATATCCAGATGGGTGCTGCCAGCCTTGCTGCAGAGGTTGAAGGGGTGGGGGGTCAGCCTGTCAGCCTGCTCAGACCATACGCCGCACACTGCATCAAATTGGTCTGCATGGCTGTCATCCCAGAAGGAAGCCTCTTCTACAGATGATGCGCAAGAAAGCCTGCAAACAGTTTGCTGAAGACAAGCAGACTAAGGACATGGATTACTGGAACCATGTCCTGTGGTCTGATGAGACCAAGATAAACTTATTGGGTTCATATTGTGTCAAGCATGTGTGGCGACAACCAGGTGAGCAGTACAAAGACAAGTGTGTTTTGCCTACAGTCAAGCATGGTGGTGGGATTGTCATGGTCTGGGGCTGCATGAGTGCTGCCGGCACTGGGGAGCTACAGTTCATTGAGGGAACCATGAATGCCAACATGTACTGTGACATACTGAAGCCAAGCATAATCCCCTCCCTTTTGAGACTGGGCCGCAGGGCAGTATTCCAACATGATAATGACCCCAAACACACCTCCAAGATGACCACTGCCATGCTAAAGAAGCTGAGGGTAAAGGTGATGGACTCGCCAAGCATGTCTCTAGACTTAAACCCTATTGAGCATTCTCAAACAGAAGGTGGGGGAGTGCAAGGTCTCTAACATCCACCAGCTCCATGATGTTGTCATGGAGGAGTGGAAGAGGACTCTAGTGGCAACCTGTGAAGCTTTGTGAACTCCATATCCAAGAGGGTTAAGGCAGTGCTGGAAAATAATGGTGGCCACACAAAATATTGACACTCTGGTCCCAATTTGGACATTTTCACTTAGGGGTGTACTCACTTTTGTTGCCAGGAGTTAGACATTAATGGTTGTGTGTTGAGTTATTTTGCAGCAAAGTGTCATTTCTTCAGTGTTGTCACATGAAAAGATCTAAAAAAATATTTACAAAAAATGTAAGGGGTGTACTCACTTTTGTGAGATACTGTATATATATATATATATATATATATATATATATATATATATATATATATATATATATATATACTCTGCATTTAGCGTAGACTAGATATTCTCTCTATTTAGTCAGTGCAGGCAGTGTAGTTGATATATATACAGTGGGGCAAAAAAGTATTTAGTCAGCCACCAATTGTGCAAGTTCTCCCACTTAAAAATGTAAAAAAGATATGGCGTAGGGGTCCCCCCCAAAATCCATGCCAGGCCCTTCAGGTCTGGTATGGATTTTAAAGGGAACCCAACACCAAAATGTTTTTAAAAATGGCGTGGGGGTCCCCCCCCCAAAATCCATACCAGACCCTTATCCAAGCATGCAAACTGGCAGACCGCAGGAAAAGATCCTGCCCCTCATGGGAATAAGTATGGGGTTGTACCCCTACCCATTCACCAAAAAAGTGTCAAAAAAGTAAAAACGACAGCAGTTTTTGACAATTCCTTTATTTAAAAAAAATTAAAAATTGTCCCGCAATGTAAACCCATCTTCAATCACAGTCCCGCCGACTGCAATTTATTTGCGGTGACAGCTGTTATATAGGCAAGGGTGGGGCCACCCGGTGATGTAACTGGGTGACCCCGCCCCTTCTGACATCATGTGACCCGTTTACGTTACCGGGTGGCCCTGCCCTTGCCTATATAACAGCTGTCAAAGTGCAAAAACAGCAGTCTGCAGGACGCCTCCCATTTTTTTTCTTTCTCGGGACCGTCTGCGCTGTGTTTGAAGATGGCTGGACATCGTGGGACACTTTTTTTTTTTTTTTTTATAAAGGAATTTTCAAAAACTGCTGTCGTTTTTACTTTTTTGGTGAATGGGTATGGGTACAATATACCCATTCACATGGGGGGGGGGGGTCTGGGGGCACTCAAAGTCCAGCAACATACCAGTACATTGCTGGTCCTTGTTGGGCATACATTGTAATATTCTTTTTCTCATGCAGCCTGTGGGCTGAACGAAAAAAAGAGATTGATCAGTGGGTATGCCCGCCATTAGAATACCGCCCTTCATCCACCACTTCTAATGATGGGCATACACCATTTTTTTTTTAACTTTGGTAGTGAAATCACCTCCTACAGTGCTGGAGTATCGTGGGAGCAAATGCTGTTGCTGTCAAGATAAATAAATCAGTGCTGCAGCTGAAGGGCGTACCTGCGAAGCAAATGATGGTTAACAATAAAACAATGTAACATTACAGTATAACAGTAAGACATACCATACCTACAAAGCAAATACAATAAAACATAGTAAAAATAAAACAATTTTTAATGCAATCTGTGCTGCCAGTTCACCAGAAGGATGAGCAGCACTAGTACTGCCTCTCTGCTCCATACGAGAGCTCTGCGGTTCTTGCACCTCAACAACAGCAGAAGAATGGGGTTGGGTATGCCTGACCTTGGCAGGGACCACAACTCCGTCGTCAGAGCTATCTGTCAGGGTGCCGCTGCTGTCTACAGGATCGTATTCTGAGCCTGAATCTGTCAAATGGGTGACTTCCTCTTCAATATCTGTCATGCTCAGCACCGTGTAGGCCTCGCAGGTGTTAGCAGGTATCTGGGCTGATTCTGCTAACGCTGCGTTTTTGGGAACCCTAAACTTTTGGGGATGCTAATATAGATGCTAATATAGTTCAGATCAAAGATATCGATCCGTTCAGACAGACACTATACTACTCAGGGAGGTGTATGGTGCGTGCGTGGGTGTTAGCACTACTGGCACTAATCTGACGCTGCCTGGGGTGATGCAGACCCCGACTGATGCTAAAACCTAACTGATATCACCCGCCGGGCGATCAGGGGGTTAAACTTTTATTGGGTAATTTACGGCGGGTGCCCTGACGCTATAAAAAACAAACAAACTAATCAGCATCACCGTAACACTAATACGGTGATCACTGGTGACAGGGGGTGAAAGGGTTAACTAGGGAGCAATCAGGGGGTTAAAACCTTTATTAGGTAATAGATGGGGTTACCTGACGCTATAAAAACCTGACGGTGAAACTAATCAACTAACTGGCTAAATAGCGTCACCCGTGACACAAATACGGCGATCAGAAAAAAGATATATTAGTGACACTGGCGACAGGGGGTGAAAGGATTAACTGGGGGTGATCAAGGGGTTAATCCTTTATCAGGGGGGTACCCTAGATCTAACGGGGCCTACTACTAACTGCCCTAACACTTATTACAGTCACAAATGACACCAATGTAGTGATCAGTGAAAAATCTGAAAGCTGCAATTGGTGACACAGTGACAGGGACTGAAGGGGTTAACTGGGGGGGGCGATCGGGGGGTGGCAAGTGCACCTAAGTGTACTGGTGTTAGTGTAGTGTTGTGCAACTCACGGTAAGACGTCTTCTCTCCTCTCACTGGAAGGATTTCATTCGTACCGATCAGCAGGTCCAGGCCATGAAACACTGGCCGGGACCTAAGTACTGATCGGTCCTCTAACGAATCCGACGGCCGTAGGCACAGGGAGCGCACATGCCCCCTCGCCCACAGGGAAGGAGGGACGTACAGGTACGCCCATTTTCCCACCTGTGCCATTCTGCCGACGTAAATCGGCGTGCAGCGGACGGCAACTGGTTAACGGTGTTCTCATATTCGCACAAATTATTTGTCTGTTCGTATATTCTGGTGCCATCTCCAAAACCACTTAACTGGAAAAACAACAGAGAAAATTCCATATGTGCCTAATTATACATAGTACAGACAAGCAATGGGGGAACTTTTATGTACTACAACCATTACACATCCAAAAATAGGAGCTGTCATCTCACTTCTAAGCAGATGTAGTAAACTTAAGCAAAGAGTGGAATGCAATGACAAACCACTACTAAAGTCAAAGTTTTGAAGAACTTTGAGCAAAGATGGGACTTATATGAGAAGTATTTGCTGAATGGGGGAGTTTGCATGTTGACATACAGATATGGATGCAACAACTATTTTCCTAGTGTAGCAGCCTCTACCTTTAGGTAGGTGCTAGAGTAGTGGGTTCGTTTTTTTACTGTCAGCGCATGTAAATTTAGGCAGGCCTATGCTGTGAGCTAGGCCTGTTTGTTTTGATCTGGAGGCAGGGGAGTGGTTTAGTGTAGCAGTAGGTGACTGACATGTACTTCAGCTCTTGGGCGCATCCTCTGTTTCCAGGGAGAAGGTTCTGGAAAAGGGGCAGGGCAGAGAGCTGGAGTGACATGGGGTGTATGTTGGAGCCCTGACCAATCCCCAACTAGGATTGGCAGGGGGCAGGTCTCCCATATATACCCATGGTCAGCCTGCTGTGTAAGTTGTCAGGTGGATGAACTGAATGATGGAGTGTTAGACTGTCGTGGTCTGAGGAAACCCCCTTTCTGGGGGGGTGTACCTCAGGCCGGGAGCTGGGAGGGAGTTTCTCATGACACAGTCATTGAGAGGTGTCCTGGAACAGGAGCAGGAAAGAGGACAGTTGTGAGCACGTCCAAGCAAGTCATTCAGGAGGGATCCATGCCGGGGTCAGTGAGTGAAAAGCACAGTCAAAAGCTCTGGAAGAGACATGCCAGGATTTCGATGTGGAGCCAGAGGGAGAGACTGTGGGGTTGTTATGGAGTCAAGTCGCTGTAGCCAGGAGGGCTGGCAGGATTTGCATTGGATGTGCTGATCAGTAGTCCACCAAGTGCCAGTTAGCACATTTATTCTTCTCATCTAAAATGGTTGCTACCTCAAAGGGGACTGAAAACCCCTGCCTGTAATGGGCTATCAGGAAAACGTCAGGACTTATTCAGAGTGAGGCCTAGCCATGTGCTAATTGTGACAGGAATTTAGATTTGGACAGTGAAGTGAAGCAAGTGATCTCAAGTAGTGTGCTGGAGGAGATGTGCAGAAGAAGAGACTGTCAGATTTGGATTCAAACTACATTTATTTCCATTGCTAAAGATTCATTTTCTTGGCATCCCATGTCCCTTTTCCCCATCCAAGTTTAATCCTCTAATAAAAACAACAAAAACAAGCAAGAGACTGTTCATTGTCTGGGAAAGTGTGCCAAAATGGATGTCTGACCAGCAGGGTGAAATGTGTGAATGCTGGAACATTTAGTGACCCTATGAGGGCACCGCTACACTATATTACACTGCAATTAGCAGCGAAGCCTCTTGGTGGCAATATTATCTGAATGCTTGTATAATATAATGCATAGCTCCAAACTATCCCTGATTTCGAGGGACTGTCCCTGATATGGAGCAATGTCCCTCTGTCCCTCATTCCTTCTCATTTGTCCCTCATTTTGGTCTGATCTATATAGTTGTATATAAAATGCACTTTTTATCTATCAAAAGGTGTTTCCCCGTGCTAAACCTTTAATCTGAGTTCTAAATTGCGGCATTTGTAAATTCCAAAAGCCAATATAAAGGAATAGTAGTGGTAAAAAAAGCACTTGTGGGTTTAACCAATCATGTTTTTTTTCACAATTCTCCTTTAAGGGGGCGTGGCAAGGAGTGTGTCCTATGCCTGTATACTTATGCTGATAGGTGTCCCTCATTCCCATCTCAAAAAGTTGGGAGGTATGTATAATGTTCTTCCCAGTGGACTATATAGTGGAAAGAAAGTTTTTCCTGTTTCTGTGTTCCTGTTTGGTTTACACACAGTGTGTGTTTAAATCTCCCAACATTCATGCCTGTTTTTAGTGAAGTGACTGGCCTCAGGTCATACTTAGAGATGAAACACAGCCTCCTATTAAAGTTGTACCTGTTTATCTGCAGCATTCTCTTTTCTGCAGCCTTTTAAATTACAGAATTTAGACAGCTAACTGTAATCTGAGACCTCAGTGGGGAGTAAGGACACATTCCACCCCCCCTACATAGTCTCATAGGGAAACATGCACAGCTGGGGCTGTCAATCACCTGCTGTGTGCTGGATGGGAATGGGGCTGTCACCTGGGATTGTCTGGTGTCAGTATAGACTGTCAGAAGTGATTCATGTAGATATCAGAGGCATAAGAGGAGACAGAAATCAAGCTTGGTGCTTTGGTCAAGTCAAGTACACACTATAGAAGGATATTTCAGAGGTTTACAATCACTTTAAGGCAGGCCATATATTATCTATTTTTAACGCGCAGTGATTTGCGAAAGCCAGCAAAGGATCCTTCCACACGAACCATGTCCAGTCCATTCAGCAGAGGATCTGTGAACAGACCCTCCCTCTGCTGAATTGTAGCAGAACTGGGTTAGGATGTCGCTTTTGTGACATCTGTGCTCATTCCTTTTTTTTCCCTGCATTTTTACAGCAGACCTTTTCGGACGCAAAAGGTCCGCTTAAAACCATTTACATCAGGCTATCTCCGATCGGTGACATTTAGTTATGGAATTCTGTATAAGACACAGTACTTTTCCATTTTTATTTCAAACCTGGGTGGACTTGGCAAAGCAATATTACCTGGGAGTAGTTTTACATCCGCCTACTGACAGACTTACATGGAGCTTCCAATCAGGTCCGGAAAATCCTGACAGGCAGACCTGATTGAAAAGCCCATGTATAAAGAAACTTTTGAAAATCATTTGACAAACTTCCCTCCAACCAGCATTCTCTCTGTTGTGTTAAACAGAGAGTACTCTACAGGACACTATAGCATTTATACAGCAGCCTGCATTTATTGAATGGACTGCAAAGTACAGATATAGTGCAACCCTGTGGAGTATATTCGCTCTCCATCATAAACGATCCCCTAATGCTGTGTACACACGGTCGGACTTTCCAGCAGGAAAAGTCAGACGGAATCGTTTCATCGGACAATCGTGTGTGAGCCTCATCGGACTTTTTTTTTTCCGAAAATTCTGACGGACCTAGAAATAGAACATGTTTTAAATCTTTCAGACGGAATCAGTTCCTATCGGAAAAACCGCTCGTCTGTATGCTGTTCCGATGGACCAAAAACGACGCATGCTCTGAAGCAAGTACAAGACGGCAACTATTGGCTACTCGCTATTGAACTTCCTTTTTCTAGTTCCGTCGTACGTGTTGTACGTCACCGCGTTCTAAACAATCAGACTTTGGTGTGATCGTGTGTAAGCAAGACAGTTTCAGTGGAACTCCGTCGGAACTGCGGCGGAAAGTCCTTCAGAGTTTATTCTGACGGAAAGACCAGTCGTGTGTACTCGGCATAAGAACCAGTACCACCCCAATTAAGCCAAAACACAAACAAGGCCTAAACTGTGTAAAATGGTGTGCAAAACATACACTTTCACAAAATGTCAAGCTCACATTTCCAGTGGCTACACAAAAATCTATCTAGCATCTACCACCTGGGTTTAGCTAGCATTGCACTCCTATCACTCTCCCAACAGGCCCGAATCCATTGGATCTAATGCCTAAATCTACATCAGCGCAGCACAATGCTATTTGTATGTCCATGTAAAGGAAAATCTAAAGCTACTATGGCTTTATTAGAGTAACAAAAGAAAGGTAGGCGCTACTATAGCTTTACTAGTGCATTGGAAAAAAAACAAAATCTTATAAAAGTGCCATCAGTGTTAATATAATCTTCATAGAGAACTCCATTTACTGTGAAAAAATGTGCACTGCTCATAAAGCTCTTCATATATGCTCCTCCAAAATGTGTGTGCCTCATGCACACGAGACGCCGGTGCAAACTCTGCTGAACACGTTTTGAAAAGCTGAAACCGGCATTTAGAAACGCCCGTTTTGCCGCATTTGCATGCCGCGTTTTACCGCGTTTGCATCTAGAAGCGTCTGCAGAGCAGAGACATTTTGCGAACCAACTTTGGGGCCCCATATCTCGAGATACGGGGCCCCAAAGTCGGGTCGCAAAATGTCAAGCACTCCTGCAGCAGAGAATGACATTTTCTGACCTGACTTTGGGGCCTTAAATGCACACTCACCAACCATCAATACAAATAGGAAGTGAGAGGAAATCCCAGCAAATTAAGGGAATCTCTTGGGCACCCCCAGGACACCAGAACTAGTGTAATTATTGGAAGATTTCCCCTCTATTACTTTGCTGAGGAGAACTCAAAATTTGTGATTTTCTTTCACTTTTAATAATAATGGTAAACAGGACCAATAGAAACGGGTGAATCTCCCTAACGGGGACACAGACAGCAATAAAAACTGACGGGATCTAATCGATCTCCCCTCTATTCAATACCAAGGTTTTGCCTTTAGTTATGCTTCAAGAGGAAGTAAACCCTGGTGGGTTTTACTTCCTCTTTATTTCCCTGCAAAGGTAAAGCATAATGGGCTACTATGCATCGCATAGTAGCCCATTATGTGTCACTTACCTGAAACCGAAGCCTGCGATGTCCCTGCTGTTCCCACTAGCAGTGAGCATCCATCTTCCCCCTTCTTCTGCGACTGGCCAGAGTTGCGTGACGTCACTCCCACAAATTTGTGCGGGAGCTGCCAGTCGCGGCATGACCCTTATTAGAAAGGGCACGATCGTTCCCTTTCTAAAGTGCGCATGCACCGTAGACATTGGCGCATGGCTTTATTGTAAATAACTTCTAGACCGTGGAGGTTTAGGAGATATTTCAAGCACCTACAGGTAAACCTTAATATAGGCTTACCTGTAGGTAAAAGTGGTTGTACAGGGTGTACAACCACTTTAAGGGCCCTTTTGCTGTACGGCAATGCACATAAAACGCATTATGTCACACATTAGCATATACTGCATTAAAGCAGCCCACTGAAACTTTTGTTGCCCACTGAAGAGCAATTTGTGATGGATCACTCCACTGAGGGCGTTAAACAGGCAGTCAGGAGGCATTATGACACTTCCTCATCTGTTTTAACCCCTAAACACCTGAACCACTGCACTGCAACCATGTGGTTGCGGGGCTATTGTGTTGCAGCTCCATTTAGTTTAATGGGTCACATTCAGTGGTACTGCACACCATGTGGTGGATGCATTAGTTTTTTTTTTTTTAAGACTTTTCCCCCTCTGTTTTTGCCTGCAGATCTGGTCAGTAACACACCTCCAGTATTAGTGAGACGCAGCTATGGATGTACAGCAACAGTCTATTACTACTGTAACAGTCTATTACTACTGTAAAGGGGGTTAAAAACTGTGTCATTATTGTTTTGTTAGGTGTGCACTGTATGTTTTTTTTAAAAGATGCTTTTTACAGTGGCGGCCGGTGGGGGGTCGTCAAACAGTATGCCAACCCCCCCAGTCGGCCAGTCGGTAGCACTTACCCCGGCGGCCTCCCAATCTCCTACTCTCCACGGGTTATCACGGCGGTGGCGGCTTTCGTTTCCTCCTCGGCAGCAAATCGGGAGTCTCCTCTTTTCGGCCAATCGGAAAACGGGTCTCACACCCGCTTCTGACTGGCCAGATGGAGGATCAGTGTTTCAACAGTGAGTATTCATTTGCTGTTGTAACACACCTGCGTGGGATCGGAGTGCTCTACGACCCGAGCCCACCTTATTTTGAAGCTTATTAGAGCCTCTGGCTTCAAAAAAAAAAATCTGGCCACTGTAATTCATGCTTTGGGGCACTAAATGTTAGTTTCAGTGAAGCAGGTATTTTCCTGTATCATGTGGAACAATTAAAAGTGAATGTGTCTCTTTTATTTTTGTTGTTGCTAAAATATATCACCACTAGTTGCTTAACGCCTCCTGCACACTTTTAATAAAACTGGAGAGTGCAAAATCTGGTGCAGCTGTGCACTGTAGCGAATCTGCTTCTAAGTTCAGCTTATTCAATTAAAGGATACGTTCACCTTTTGTAACATGTTACATCCATTTCAGGGTGTAACATGTTGCAAAGGGACCAGCCCCTGTACCTCCCAGATCCCCGCTGTGACAGCTAGCGGTGTTCTTCTCCCTCCCCACTAGCTGTTACAATTTAAAATAAATGTGGCCAAGTGGGGCTCTGCCCTCCCAGCCATGTCACTAAATGACAGGGCTCTGTGCATGGAAAACGACAAGGTCCAGCAGCCTTTGCGGTGGAGCGCCGTGGTAGTTCATTCGTGCTTCCTGTCTGGTTGTATCTGCTTACCCGTACAGGATGTATTGGGATGGGGAAGCAGATACACTGGCAGATCTGCTGAAGACCTGCATAGCACCAGTGATCTGCTTATGCTGGTGCAATCCTGTACAGGCCCCAAATAAATAAATAAATGCACTTTTTTTTTTTTACCTGCAAAAAAATGTGCATTTATTATTTTTTCCCAAAAAGTGAACTTATCCTTTAAGCTTTGACAAAAAAAAAAATCTGGAAGCTGATTGGTTTTTAAGCAGAGCTGCACCAGATTTTCCACTCTCCAGTTTTAGTAAATCAACCCATGGGCATATAGCCCTACAGAACAAACAGTGCATAGTCCACGCTTTTCTGCTGCTTCTCTGCTAATAGGAAACTTTATTACAGAGAAAAGAGCATATGCATAGCTGTAGCTACAAACTTATAAACACTGCCATCTACTGGCTGAAGAATAGCACAAAACACAATTCTGTATTCCAGCACCGATACATGAGGCTTTGGCATTTAGGCGTAAGTGGATGGCGGTCTGCATTCTGGGCATTCATCTCTAGCACATGCTGCCCTAAATGTAAGGACTGATAGGTGCACCATCCATCGGCAGCAACTGTCGGCCTCTCATGGGAGTTTGACAGGCTGCTGGATGGTGCACTTGTGCCTTCTGCCAGCAGCTAAATGCTGCAGCCTCATGAACCAGGGCTACATGGCCAGTGTGCATGGGCCTTACTGTTAATATGTACCTACATCAAACTACTGAGAGCAACTGTAAATGCCATACATGCATCTTTCTACACAAGCAATGCCTAAAGCTGGAATATATCAAAAAGCGATTGTAGTACATTTACACAGTAAAAATAAATCACTTGTAATGAAGTGTGCCCCATCTCTGGCTGTCTAAAGCGGCGTTCCACCCAAAAGTGGAACTTCCGCTTTAAGGACTCCTGACCCCCTGACATGCCACATTTGGCATGTCATTTTTTAGGGGGGGTACCTAGTTTTGACAGGTACCCAGCTCCCTCTTCCGCTTGGAGCGCCCTGAGCAGAAGTTCTCCTCTCCACCTCCCTGCAAACTTCTGGGACTAGTCACAGGTCCCAGAAGATTGCCTGGTCATTCAGGACGCGCATGTGCAGTGTGCACCCAGATGTGAAGCCGCAAGCTGTCACAGCAGGGTGCCCACGCTAGTGATGCCGGGGAAAGGCAGGGGAGAGAACCGAGGCTGGACCATGGGACTAGTGAGTGTGTGTGTCTATTAAAAGTCAGCAGGGACACTTTTTGTCGCTGCTGTCTTTTAAAGCGGAGTTCCACCCATAAAAATAATTTTACATAAACGTGCAGCAAATAACATAACAAATGACATTTGGAGAAAATTATTTTTTTTACTTACCTTTTAATCCCTGTTGCTACGTGGTCCCTTCTAATCTTCCCCTTCCTCACCATGGCTCCTGACGTCACTTCCCTCGGCTGCTCTGCTCGCTACTGTTCCTGGGAGATGTGTGTCATCATTTCCCAGGAGTCAGTGGGCAGCGCCAAGGGCTAGGTTGCCATAACAACAGGGTGGGCACTTCCGACGCCGCCCGTTGTGATGGCAACCTGTATAGTTTACAGCGCCGCTACTTGTTATTACTGCGCATGTGCGAAAACATACGGTGCATGCTGGGAATACAGCAGCGCCGTATCCCGGAAGAATATGCTTGTGGGCTTCTCCTGCCCACAAGCAAGATGGGAATGGGATGGGAAAGAAGGAAAAATCTGAGGTATTTTTGTAAGATAAATATATAATAAAGGCAGCGCTAATGACAAGAAAAAGAATAGCTTCATATGCATTATGCAAGATTAATAGTAATTAAAAAAAAAACAATCAAAGATGTGGGTGGAACTCCGCTTCAATAAATGCAGAAACAGCTGGAACTCCGTTTTAAGCATTTGTTAAGTTTCTTAATTTTTTCAACCCACAGTTTCCTGCCAGAGCTGAGACCTAACCTTTGTCTGTTTACACCCGCTTACCTCCAGGCCAGCTTAAAAAAAAGGAAGGGAGGGAGTCTGTTTACTCCCAGCTGCCCATAGAACAGAGCGGGGTTCTCTCCGTGTCCAGTCTGAAGAAATTGAGCGGATGTGTCATCCACCAGCTCTGCTCCAATCAGGCGGGGATCTGTGAGCTGATCAGAACAGAATCCACTCCATGTGAAAGGGACCTTAATTGCAGCACTAGTGCTTCAAGTGCAACGCTTTTAGAACCAAAGGCAAAACATGTTTTTTTTTTTTATAGTGAGTGGGGTTATAACCTCTGTCAGTTTTCTTTTTTTTGCCATTTCCCACTGGAGAAATTTCTCTTCAATTCCTGTCCCGAAGACCAAACAAGAAGTGTGAGGGGATCTCTCCAAAGTGAGGTAATCCAAAATGAAGGTTGTCATCACAACTAATGTCACTATTGGAAGATTTCCCCCCTATTCCTGTTCTAGTGACAATCCCAAATGTTGGTATTTTGGGGCTTTTTTCTATAACAGGGGCACAGACAACAATAAAAACCTGACAGGTGTTATAATCCTTCTCCACTCTAAAAATCGCTAAACAGTTTTGCCTTTAGTTATACTTTAAGAGAAATTAGTCCTATAATGTATGACTTGACGAGGATCATCCCTTGAAAAACTGCCATACACTTGCTTTGATTACTGTTTTCTAAAATAATAGCGCTAGCATGTCAGACCTGTCTAGTTCTGCCCAAAAAAATGTCACATGCAATTTAAAGTGAATTCAGTAAATATGAATGATACAACTAACTGCTCTTACTGCTGCTGGTGATAATAATAACAACAAGCATGATAAAAAATAATAAAATGCTCTTACGTCTTTCGTAATTCATTATAGATTTCTCTCAGTTCTTCTTTGTTGGTAATATTTAGCCTGTCAGTTTCTTCCAGATGTTGCAGAAATTTATTTCCAGATTGAACACCTGCTTTCAGACTTTTTCGTGGCATTTTTCTTCTTTGCAGTTGGTATCCTCCAGTGTAGTGGTGAAATTGTAGATAGTCTATGTCCCTGAGAATCAATGGACAAAGAGATAATGTGCAGTTTCTATATACAAAGCAGGTGTGGTTTAGAGAGAAAAGGAGAGGTTTTATGGCAGCAATTGTGGAAGAGAAATGAAAGTGAAACTTTCTGTAGCAGAGTCAGCATACTCTGTGTTACATTTCCTGACAGACTCCATGGCAGCAATATGTGGGTTAGTCCCGCCTCCGTAACTACCCAATAGGACCCCTCTCCCATAAATCTTTGCTCTAGGCTGCTATCCATGTTCCTTTTTTGTCCTCCTGCGTAGGACCAGGTTGGTTCTCCTACCTGAAGATGACTTCCCTACGATCAAAGTCAGCCGAGTGCCAAGTTTAGTTCCTCCGATAGGCCCTGACTGTTATGCCGCGTACACACGAGCGGACTTTTCAGCATCAAAGGTCCGACGGTCTTTCCAACGGACTTTCGACAGAGTTACCACGGACTTTCGAACGACCGGACTTGCCCACACACGAACGGACTAAGGTCCGTTCGAAAGTCCATTGGTTTGAACGTGATGTTGTACAAAGGGACTAGAATAAGTTCATAGCCAGTAGCCAATAGCTGCCCTTGCATCCTTTTTTGTCCATCGGACTAGCATACAGACGAACGGATTTTTCGATCGGACTTGAGTCCGTCGGAAAGATTTGAAACATGTTCGAAATCTAAAGTCCGTCTGATTTTCGACAGAAAAAGTCCGCTGAAGGTCCGATGAAGCCCACACACGGTCGGATTGTCCGGACAGTCCGGTAGAAAGGTCCGGTCGTGTGTACACGGCTTAAAGCAGGGTATGGAGTGTACAGCAGAGTAGCGCTGAAGAATTGGAACATGTTCATCTAAGTGCGTACGGCATGCTTGCCTATTGCTATTAGGTGGCCATTATCTGCTATGAGTACGGTGTATGTGTGTGTGTGGCGGCTCTCTCGGCTCAGGTGATCGTAGGTGGAGTGGTAAATATATATCTATCTATATAATTATAGATATATATATATGCATGGCAGCAGTGTTTGTTGTTTGTACCTTCCTTTTCCTTGTCTTTAGCGTTGCTGGTGTCCTATGCCTGGCGCTGACGCTTCCTGCGTTCCAGCAGCTGCTCTCTCTTACTTCCGGGTACCGGCGTGCGCTCTGTGCATGCGCAGACCTGATACAAAGATGAGGCTTGGTTCGCGCATGTGAAAGCTGTCGACGACGTCACGGGCGCCACTTTTAAAAGCTGTAGGAAGCTTACAGAGCCCCAGGAATGATCATGGGCTCTATGGCGACTTCCCGGGGCAACTATCTCATAGTTGCCAACAGTCCCGATTTTCCCGGGACAATCCCGATTTTGGGACCCTCGTCCCAATCGGAGGCTGTCCCGAATCTGGATTTGCCCAGGGAAATCGGGAATGTTTGCATTTTACCATTTTTTGGCAAGCAGGCTTCAGGAAAATGGCGGCCAGTCCCGCCGCCACCGCTACAACGCTCCCCCTTGTGTTCAGTAGAGAGGGGAAGGGGGCTCGATCCGTGCAGCCAATGAATCGGCTTCTCCTCTCGCACGGCCTCTCCACTGAACACACAGCGCTGTAATGGACATGTGCTGGGGCCTGGGGGGCGTTATGGGAGGGGGGAGAGTCTGCACTGAGGGGGGTCTGCTGAGGGTGTCTGCACTGATTGGGGGGGTCTGCATTGATGGAGGGGGGTCTGCACTGAGAGGGTCTGCATTGATGGAGGGGGGTCTGCACTTAGGGGGGTCTGCTGAGGGCGTCTGCACTTGATGGAGGGGGGTCTGCATTGATGGAGGGGGTCTGTACTGATGGAGGGGGGTCTGCATTGATGGAGGGGGGTCTGCATTGGTGGAGGGGGGTCTGCATTGATGGAGGGGGTCTACATTGATGCAGGGGGTCTGCACTGAGGGCTCTGCATTGATGGAGGGGGTCTGCATTGATGAAGGGGGGTCTGCACTGAGGGCATCTGCATTGATGGAGGGGGTCTGCACTGAGGGGGTCTGCATTGATGGAGGGGGGTCTGCACTGAGGGGGTCTGCATTGATGGAGGGGGGTCTGCACTGAGGGGGTCTGCATTGATGGGGGGGGCCCGCACTGATGGAGGGGGGTCTGCACTGAGGGGGTCTGCATTGATGGAGGGGGGGTCTGCACTGAGGGCATCTGCATTGATGGAGGGGGGTCTGCATTGATGGAGGGGGGTCTGCACTGAGGGGGTCTGCACTGATGGAGGGGGGTCTGTACTGATGGAGGGGGGGTCTGCATTGATGGAGGGGGGTCTGCACTGAGGGGGTCTATACTGACTCTGCTGGGGGCACCTGATGCAAGGACAGACTCTGCTGGGGACACCTGATGCAAGGACAGACTCTGCTGGGGGCACCTGATGCAAAGACGGACTCTGCTGGGGTACCTGATGCAAGGAAGGACTCTGCTGGTGGCACCTGATGCAAGGATGGACTCTGCTGGTGGCAGGTGACGTGGCTAGTGACACGCTCAGGGATCCCACTGATTCAGCATTATGGTGAGTTGAATGATTTAATTTCATATTACAATGTAATAATAGAAATAATGCACTTCAATCATCCTGACACCATAACAATCATGGTGCCGGGTTGATTGAAGTGCTAACACCAGGTGTTTGGAGTATCTTTATTTGCTGATTGTTAAACTTTCTAGAATACACATATTTCTATTGTTGTGTAGGACCTGGGGCTGCTGTCCCTTCATTCCTTTCTCCCCCTTTCCCTCTCCATCCCTCATTCATCTCAGACCCTAACCACACCCCCTTTGAGCCACGCCCATTTAAGTCACACCCACTATTTCACGTAAACCACGCCCATTTTTCGCCGTGCACCGCAGTTTTAGTTTTTTGCTAAGTCACACCTACAAACGCATGCCCCGCCCCCTAATTATTATGCGGCTCCGCCTACAGCCAAAAAAGTGTCCCACATATTTTTTTTGCAATGTTGGCAACTATGCTATCTTGGCAGTTTCAGGTAAAACAAGCTCTAATATCTGGGGTATGGTTTCTTTGTCAGCTAGCTGATGTGTAATCTATCTCTGCAGTTCCCTATTGTGTTGACACCATGGATTCCTCACTGCCCCCTAGTGGCCAACCCGCTTGTAACAGGTTTGTTTGCAGTTATGCTTTTCTGCCTGTTCAAGGGGAGAGAGTAGGACTTTGAGGACACTAGCTGATTTCTTTTTCTCTCTTTTCTGTTTTCTTTTCTCACAGCCCTTCTAGGTCTGATCCACAGCGTAGCTCCCATAGAGGAAGTGGATCCTCAAAATCACACCACCGGCAATCTTCCTCCAGGTCTAGCCATCGTAGGTCTCCTTCCAGATCTGAACAGCGCAGTAAAGATCTTCCTCCCCCCACCACCCTTCATCTCACTCTAGCAAGAGACCAGAAAAATCATGCTGGGGGTGTAGGATGCCTGTTCCAGTAGACAAATCTCTCTGTGATCACTGCTTCTCCAAAGCCACAGATGAGAGAGGTGGTGCAGACCAGCGTCTGGAATCTAAGGTAAGGCGGGTTGTGAAAGAATCTCTACAGGAAAGAGAGGCTAAACAGTCCTGTGATTCCCGTCACGACACATTCAGCAACCCATCACAGATTGCTACGGAAGTGACGTTCCACAGAGAAATTACGTACTGCGCATGCGTAAGTACTCCATATGCGTTTCCAACGTTTAACCACAATACCGACCAGTGAAACCATCAGATAATGTCACGTTAGTGACGTTACACACAATACAAACACCGCGGCGGGAGCGCGCACAGCTACAGCAGAATGAATGCTAATTAATATGTTCACATTACACACAATACAGCTACAGCAGAATGAATGCTAATTAATATGTTCACATTACACACAATACAGCTACAGCAGAATGAATGCTAATTAATATGTTCACATTACACACAATACAGCTACAGCAGAATGAATGCTAATTAATACGTTCACATTACACACAATACAAACACTGCGGCGGGAGCGCGCACACGGCAGGAGCGCGCCCGCACAGCTACAGCATACAGCAGAATGAATGCTAATTTATACATTCACATTACACACAATACAAACACTGCAGAATGACTGATAATTTATACGTTAACATTACACACAATACAAACACTGCTGCACCTACAGCACAATGAATGCTAATTTATACATTCATGTTGAGGGGGTTGCAATTTAATCCTGATAAACACACACAATCTTACAAATAAACATCTGATCGATGGCTCGCAGCTGTGACTGTCTCCCTGCAGTGGCTGTCTCGCTGCGCAGTGGCTGTCTCTCCGCAGTGGCTGTCTTGCTGCGGTATTTAGACATTTTTCTTGGTCTAACCAGGTCTTAAGTTTTAATTATTTTTCTCCACCTCCGCTAGAGGTGCACAGCCAACATTCGTTAACAGTCTCCTCCTGCCACTATTTTACAGAAGACCAGCTATCGTGAGGAAGAAACTAGATGCGGAACCCAGGCTCGGGCTCTTGGTTCTTCCCTTCGGCCTCCATGAGCTGGTCTTCTGTAAATGGTGCAGAGACAAAATCACCAGTGGAGTCAGTGCTGTGTTTTGGCCTAGGCCAACAAGGCCCAGGCCTAGGGCGGCACTTTGCAGGGGGGGCGGCAAAAGCCCCCCCCCCCCGAGAACAGCACCTGAGCCCTCTTCCCGCACAGCAGGGCCACCAGGAGTACAGCTTAGGAGTGGCGTCGCATGTGCGGAGGGAGCCAGAAAGCCGTCAAGCCACCCCTGTGAAGCCTTGCTTCTCTCTCTGAATGGCCCTCTGCTGTGGCCAATTATGGGGAGGGAAACAGCGGGCAGGAAGCTGGGCGGTGGCGCAGGGAAACCAATTAGAGCCGCTCTCTCTCTTTTCGGCTGACAGAAAGGGGAGGGGGGTGAGCGGGGGAGTTCTCTGGTAAATGGAGCAGCAGCGTTGTGACAGGGAGAGGAGAGATGCGGGCTGTCTGTGTATCTCCCCCGCTCGCCCCCCCTCCCTTTTCTGTCAGGCGAAGAGAGAAGAGAGAGAGAGAGCGGCTCTAATTGGTTTCCCTGCGCCGCCGCCCAGCTTCCTGACCGCTGTTTCCCTCCCCATAATTGGCCACAGCAGAGGGCCAATCAGAAGACTGTGGGGGCATCATGGGAAAAGTAGTCCCTGAAGAGTGGCGGCCCAGTGTGTCCACAAACATGCTACAGCCCCCAGCATGCATGCACTCTGCTGGGGGGTGTTACAGGAGGAGAAAAAGAATACTGTGCTGGGGGAAGCCAGAGAGGGAGCCACGCTGTACCCGCACCACCAGAGCCACACTGTACCCGCACCACCAGAGCCACGCTGTACCCACACCACCAGAGCCACGCTGTACCCACACCACCAGAGAGCCTCGCTGTACCCGCACCACCAGAGCCACGCTGTACCCGCACCACCAGAGCCACGCTGTACCCGCACCACCAGAGCCACGCTGTACCCGCACCACCAGAGAGCCACGCTGTACCCGCACCACCAGAGCCACGCTGTACCCGCACCACCAGAGAGCCACGCTGTACCCGCACCACCAGAGAGCCACGCTGTACCCGCACCACCAGAGCCATGCTGTACCCGCACCACCAGAGCGCCACGCTGTACCCACACCACCAGAGCCACGCTGTACCCGCACCACCAGAGAGAACCACATTGTACCCACACCACCAAAGCCACGCTGTATATGCACCACCAGAGAGAACCACACTGTACCCGCACCACCAGAGCCACGCTGTACCCACACCACCAGAGAGAACCACACTGTACCTGCACCACCAGAGAGAGCCACGCTGTACCCGCACCACCAGAGAGAGCCACACTGTACCTGCACCACCAGAGAGAGCCACGCTGTACCCGCACCACCAGAGAGCCACGCTGTACCCACACCACCAGAAAGAAAGCCACATTGTTCCCGCACCACCAGAGAGGGAGCCACACTGTACCTGCACCACCAGAGAGCCACGCTGTACTCACACCACCAGAGAGAGAGCCATGCTGTACCCGCACCACCATAGAGAGAGCCACGCTGTTCCTGCACCAACAGAGAGCCACGCTGTACCTGCACCACCAGACAGGGAGCCACGCCACCAGAGAGAGCCACGCTTTTCCCGCACCACCAAAGAGAGAGCCACGCTGTACTTGCACCACCAGACAGGGAGCCACGCCACCAGAGAGAGCCACGCTTTTCCCGCACCACCAAAGAGAGAGCCACGCTGTATCTGCACCACCAGAGGGGGAGAAAGATGAAGCCACTGCCGGGGTACAGACATGCTACACTACTGATTAGAGTCAGCCTGGGCAACCCAGAGTGAGCGAACGTCCAGCCGGAGGGATCACTGTTGGCCATTATCCATTACTGTTCCCAGGGACTGAGCTATTAGGAAGTGCCTAACCTAATATCCTCTAGGCCTTATTGACCGCCAAAATGAGCTCCAACGCTAGGCCTCCAGTCCAAAAATTAAGGGGGGCGGGACACAATTTTTACCGCACCAGGTGACACCAAACCTAGTGATGCCACTGTCCCGGAGCCCACAACAAGTTCCGGCACTGAGCTTCGGTAACTGGCCATACAGGGTGCGCTAGCGTGGGCACCCAGGACATCTGCCACCTGGGGTCCCACAATCGCCGATCAGCTTTTCGTAGCAGCCACCACCTCTCTCCCCATTGTCAGCCACACACTCCTCGGCTCCTCCTCCTTCTCGGCTCTAATGTTCTAGTGTACACAGTCATGTTCTAGTGTACACAGTCAGGAGGAGGAGGAGCCACAGAGGAGGGACACGACTTCAGTGCAAAAGCCATGCTGCCGGTCTGAAGTCTGTGTATAGTTTACAGTGGAGGGGGACACAGTAACCGGGAAGGGGGGCAGATAACAGATGCACACATGGATGAGGGGAGGGGGGGTAATGGGATATGTGCTGGGTGCTTTGAGAGGGGAGAGGATATGTGCTAGTGGGGGGGGGGCTGATCCTCCCCTCCCAAAGCACCCAGCACATATCCCCTTACCCCCCAAATGAAAAAATGCGGCATCCCTCTCTGTCCTCCTCCTGTGGTGTCCCTTTGTCCTCTTCCCATGAAGATGACAGGGCGAATCTTAAAAAGGAAGAGGTGTGGCCTTGACAGGAAGGGGTGGGTCATATTTAAATTAGGGGGTGCGCGAGCTTAGTCAGGCCTAGAGCAGCACAAAACCTAAATACACCACTGAGTGGAGTTGCTACCAGTGATGAAGGGGGGGGGGGGGGTGGGAGAACACCTGATGTAATGAGGAAATCGACTATAAACACCTGACATAAAAAGGGCCCTCTGATGGCATCTGGTGGCAGGTGACAGTGGCAAGTGAGATGCTCAGGTGATGAATGAAATGCTAACACCAGGTGTGTCGTGACGGGAATCACGGGACTGTTGAGCCTCTCCTTCCTGTACAGATTATTTTACAACCCGCCTTACCATAGATTCCAGACGCTGATTCCAAGAGCCTGAGCCTGGGTTCCGCATCTTGTTTCTTCCTCACGATAGCTGGTCTTCTGTAAAATAGTGACAGGAGGAGACTGTTAACGAATGTTGGCTGCACACCTCTAGCGGAGGTGGAGAAAAATAATTAAAACTCCAAATTCATGGGACAAGACCCGGTTAGACCAAGAAAAATGTCTAAATACTGCAGCGAGACAGCCACTGCAGCAAGACAGCCACTGCGCAGCGAGACAGCAACTACAGCAAGACAGCCACTGGTGCGAGATATCGAGCATATGTTTATTTGTAATAGATTGTGTGTGTTTAGCACCCTCCCTCAACATGAACGTATAAATTAGCATTCATTCTGCTGTAGGCGCCGCAGTGTTTGTATTGTGTGTAATGTTAACGTATAAATTAGCATTCATTCTGCAGTGTTTGTATTGTGTGTAATGTGAATGTATAAATTCCCACCGCAGTGTTTGTATTGTGTGTAATGTGAACGTACTAATTAGCATTCATTCCCGCCGCAGTGTTTGTATTGTGTGTAATGTGAACGTATTAATTAGCATTCATTCTGCTGTAGCTGTGCGCGCTCCCGCCGTGGTGTTTGTATTGTGCCTAACGTCACTTCCGTGATATTATCTGATGGTTTCACTGGTCAGTATTGTGGCAAAACTTTTGGAACGCATATTGAGTACTTACGCATGCGTAATTTCTCTGCGGAACGTCACTTCCGTAGCAATCTGTGATGGATCGCCGAATGTGTCGTGACACCCCATCAAACCCATTATGTCCTCCAGTGGGAGAAGGTTTAGTCCACGAGACATGGGAATCTTCCCAGCCAAGTCGCCACTAAGCTCCTATCACAGACAGCGGATCGGATCTGGAAGATCCAGGAATGGGGTTTGACTATGCTTTAGTTCCTTCCTTGGTGAAAGCAGTAAGAGAGGCTCTGAAGTGGGAAGTCCCTGTCCCCCCCCCCCCAAAAACAGATAACATTTTTCAAGCAGCTCAATAAGGAGCGGTAATACTTTCCTTTTCTCTCTGAGCTGGGTGACAAAAAGAGTTCCATGCAATCTAAAGTCTTGAAACTGTATCCTTTCAAGGAAGAGGAAGTAAAACACATTCCTTTTGAGGGAACTTCTCTCTTTGGCAACAAGCTTGATAGTGCCATAACCTGGGCCACAGGGGGTAAATCTGTTTTCTTCCCTCAAGACCGACGCCTACAGAATCAGAAACGCTCATTTCCAAGACAGAAGCTCTCACGGATCCATGGAGGTTTCAGAAAGCTTATGCCTTCCCTCCGGTCCCGGTGATTCTTCAATTTCTCCGGAGGCTCAGAACAGAGAAGGTGGAAATAATAGCGGTGATTCCTTTCTGGCCCAACAGGCCTTGGTTCCCTCTGTTAACACTCCTCAGCTATCGAGACCCAGTTTGACCCGGAGTATCTCGATCTCTTGGGCAGCTTCTCGGCATGTCGCGCCTGAAATCATTTGTAGAGCCGCCTCTTGGTCTTCTATCAACACATTTGTTTCTCACTACTGTGTTGAACCAGCCGCTCTGTCATCAAGTATTGTCGGTTGACAATGTTAAATAAATTTTGGTTTCTTTGCTCAACATTTTGCCCACCCGGGTGTGTATGGCGAGTTATTTCCCACACGTTGCTGCCATGGAGTCTGTAAGGAAAATGGAAAATTTATATCAAATACTTACCGTAATTTTCCTTTCCTGATAGACTCCATGGCAGCAGGAGTTCCCTCCCAAATTTCTGGAGTAGGCTAGTTATGGAACATGGATAGCAGCCTAGAGCAAAGATTTATGGGAGAGGGGTCCTATTGGGTAGTTATGGAGGCGGGGCTAACCCACACGTTGCTGCCATGGAGTCTATCAGGAAAGGAAAATTACGGTAAGTATTTGATATAAATTTTCCGTTATTATTCCACAAAATAGGAGCCTGTGTCCATACATGGTCATTGGGCTTGTGTTGATATCTCATGCCAGGTCAGGCCTCAAGCATACTGGGGCTCTTCCAAACGCTTTTCTACTAGCAGGAGAAAAACAGCTGCAAAAAAGCCCCTAAGTCGTGTTTTTTTTTTTATAAGAGCATTAAGCCCTTGGGCGTTTATTCATTTCAATGGGCCAAAATATAAAAAAAAAAAATCCAAATGCAGTGCTAAATTAAATTAAATAAAGTGATTAAGTAATAAATAAGTCCATAAGAATTATTTGGAAAGTAAAGATGACGTGAAGCCTCCACCAAACTTCAGCGTGCACAGAGAAAGCACACCACACCCACGTGCTGCCAAACTGCTTACCAGAACAATGTAAAAAACACGCGATGTAATCAAATGATGCCAAGGCTCAACATTAACTCGGAATGACACTCCATCACACACAGCCAAAAGATGGGAAAAGCCAGATGGTCTCAGGACATCAGGGTACACATTGGAAGGCGAATGGATTGTGCAGTCACCAGCAGGATATCCCAGTAAAGAAAGAGCAATAATAGTGAAGCCCGTATGGATAAAAAATAAGCAATTATTGTAGTCTACTTACAGGTAGAGACAGTAGATCATCACAAAAAGAAATAGGTCCGTGGCTCACAGCGTGCTTGCATCAGCCAGCCTGATATGTTTCATCCTATGTGGATATCATCAGAGGCGTGGCCAATGATGCAAGCACGCCCACATAAATAGCAAAACATCCCAGGTCACACTGCCCTCTGATAAGACAGTGCGACACACATAACAGCTGTAATCAATTGCGCCTCTGTCCTCACATGCGCATATCGAGCACTCTAAATGTGAAGCAGGAAGCAAAACATCAATCTATTCGGCCGCGCATGCGCAGCACGGCCATGCGGTTCACAAAAGCAGGAACTAGAAACCAACAGGTTATTGTGGCCGTGCGGAGATAGGATAAACACGGCCGCGCATGCGCGCCACGGTCGCACTATACGGCAGGCCTACATTAGACAGCTTTATATTCCCACACATGCGCAGTGCGGCCGAACAATTAGGACACGGAGACACTAGTCAGCAAAACCGCATCTCATTAATGATAGGCACAATAGAAACAGCGCCAAACAAGAGTGACCGCAGCTATGCAGAAAAACCCCTTATGCAACAGAGGCACATTAAAACCATGTTGGTTTTTGTTAATAATATACAAAACTCTAAAAAATTGATACAAAATTAATTAAACACATATAATGTTAAACATATTAAGAACATATATCTTATAGAGCGATTAACTGCATTGAAGGGAGGATATGGAGGCTCCCAAACAGTGCAGTGATACAACAGCATCAATCGCCCAAAAAAATATAAAAACTTTTTCAGAAAGATAAAAAATGAAATATACAAAAAGAATTAAAAAATATTTAATAAAAATATATATGAACAAAGTACAAATATTGGATGAAAACAAAGTACAAGACAAAAAAATAAAAATGTACAAGCACTGCCCCCTAGGTGTTCATAAAAAATGAAAATATTTTTAACTATTATTAATAAAACAGTTTATATCCCAGTCGACATTCATGCCGAAAGGGGTATAACATTTTAAATCATATATCCAGCGGGTTTTGAGTTTGGAAATTTCCCGTTTGGACGAACTACCACGCCAGTGTGGATTGAACCTGTCGATGGCTACAAAGGTGGTTCCCTTGGGATTCTGATTGTGACATTCCAAATAATGTCGGGAAACAGTGTGTTTCGGGAACCCCTTCTTAATGTTTGTGATATGCTCATTAACCCTAACGGGCATAGCCCGTGTCGTGCGACCCACATATTGTAAGCCGCAAGGGCAGATCAATAAGTATACTACGTTTAATGAGGTGCAGGTAATGAAGGTGTTACTGTCAAATACTCTCCCTGTAGCACGAGACTTGAATTGACATATTTTTCTACTCTTGTCGTTATTAATGGCACAAACATTACAAGCCTGGCAAGGATGATAACCCTTAGATTTTTTTAAAAAACGACACCCTATTAGGGGCATCCAAAATATTAGGTGCTACTTGGAGTTTAAGGGAAGGAACACCTTTGAAAATAACTTGTGGCTGGTCTGGGAGGACTGGACCCAAAACCTTATCATTTTTAAGAACTCCCCAACGTTTGGAAAAAATTTTTTTAATGTCAGGATATTGTTGGGAATAAGTGGTGATCATTGAAAAATTGTAATCGACTCGGCTTTATACTATAAAACATTCTCAGAAATACTCTCTCCCATTCTCACTGAAACTTTTAACAAACTTCTAGATGGACATTCTTTTCGGCAAGAAACACTAATGGCAATTGTTTGTATGATCCCAAAACCCCTTTCTGATGATACTTCCTGTGTGAATTATCGGCCTATCTCTCTGTTAAACCTCGATATTAAATTATTAGCAAAAATAATAGCAAAACGCCTCAATAGCATTATAGGAAAATTAATACATAGAGATCAAGTAGGCTTCATGCCAAATAGACAGGCAGGCGATAATATACGCAGGGCAGTGTTATTGGCACATATTGCTAAAAAACGGAAAATCCCTTTATGTTTTCTATCTCTCGATATTAAGAGGGCATTTGACACAGTATCCTGGCAATATATGCAATATTCATTACAAAAATGGGGTTTTGGACCCCACTTTTTAACATGGATCAAAGCATTATATAATAAACCCAAAGCATATATAAAATATGCTGGATACAAATCTGAAGCCTTTAATATCGAAAGAGGTACCCGACAGGGTTGCCCATTATCTCCCTTATTATTTGCCCTTATACTTGAACCCATGGCCCAATACATCAGAACAAACCAAACTATAACTGGCATTGAAGTAGGAGGTGTTACACACAAATTATGTATATTTGCAGACGATATATTACTTTTTCTATCATCACCACAGGTCTCTGGTCCTAACTTAATACCAGCTCTTGATGGGTTTGCAGCCCTATCCGGCCTTATGATTAATCCTAAGAAATGCCTAGTGCTTAATATTTCACTCACAAACATGGAATTGATCCCGGCTAGGGCTGCACTCCCATTCACATGGGCAGAAAAATCAATCCCATATCTTGGAATTCATTTAACAGCATCTCATTCTGACTTATTCTCAACCAATTATCCTCCTGTATTAAGACAGATCACAAATCTAATAAAACAATGGTCGCAACTTCCTTTATCCTGGATAGGGAAGATTAATGCAATCAAAATGACTATTCTACCCAAATTGCTTTATCTATTCAGAGTCCTCCCTATTCCAATTCCTTCCTATTTTTTGAGAATAGTACAAAAAAGAGCAACTTCGTTTATATGGGGCTCTTCTAAACCACGTATACCTATACACACACTACATCTTCCCAAAAATAAAGGAGGCCTGGGATACCCTAATTTTACTAACTACTACAGAGCAGCACATTTGGCCAGTCTGTCCAAATACCATGCAAAACAGGAAATCCCATTATGGGTATTTATAGAGGCTTCAGAAAATGACCCTCTATTAATATCAAATTTATTATGGCTTGATCCTAAAGACCGCTTTAAAATTCATAATAGCATAACTAAACACTTCTTATCTCTCTGAGATAAACTAAAAACCAAATATCAGTTACAATCTCCACACAATCCTCTCCTTTCTTTTATCAGAAATCCGGCCTTTTATCCGGCATGGATCTACCCAAATTCTTTTAAAGCTTGGACAACATCAGGCATTCAGACACTAAATGACTTCATAGCATCTAAATCATTCCTTTCATTCCCATCGCTTAGAGAAAAATATGATCTACCAAACTCTGAGATATTTAGATATCTCCAAATCAAAAATTTCTATACACCATTCCTAAAGGGGGATACACCATTATCCCAATTATCCATTTTTGAATCAATCTGTACAAAAGATCCATTTGCTAAAGGTACAATTTCATCACTTTATAATCAATTATATGGAGTAGCAAATCTTAATAGACCCTCTTACGTTCAGAGGTGGGAGGAGGACCTGGGACGAACTTTAGAAGACACGGACTGGTCTAACATATGGCTCACATCTAAGTCATCTTCACCCAACATCTTAGCACTGGAGACAAATTATAAAGTCCTAACTCGCTGGTACCTTGTACCCGCTAGAGTGGCAAAATATTCACCTAATACCTCAGCTCTTTGTTTTCGAGGATGCCCAGAAATAGGCACATATTTACACATATGGTGGACGTGCCCAGTAATCCAAACCTTCTGGAAGGAAGTCTTCGTGATTGCATCTAAAATATTTAAAAAAATAATACAACCAGATCCATATTTAACTTTACTTAATCTAAAACCGGAATGGTTAACACTCTCTCAATTTAAACTTATGATCCAACTAATAACGGCTGCAAAACAAACAGTGGCCAAGGCATGGAAATCTCCTACATTGGTACTAGCAGAAACAATTCACAGAATGAATAATACAATGTCCCATGCTAAGATGGTAGCCATCGATCAAAATCAAATTCCAAAATTTGAAAAACTTTGGCATCCTTGGATAAAACAACAGTTCCTGTCAAACTTCAATGACTCTGTCCTGTTGCCATGGTAACAGATTAAATGACTTACAGAGACCCCCATTCTAAGGCTTCAAAGAGAACTAAAAAGAATAATAAACTGACGAGCGGGACAACCTTGTGGACCATACCTCTACCTTTCAACCCTTTTTCTTCTTTCTCTTTCCTTTTCTCCACCTTATGATTAAAGCTCATTATCAGAATTTATTTGACCTATATACACTCTACTTGTAAACAATATGTATAGTAGGTATAAATCATTTAAATACCTACAAAAGTAACTAAGGAAATGATATATATCTTTAATTTAGGTTTACGTGAACCCAATGTTTAATATTTGAAATTTCATGATATTTACCTATATAAACCCTACTGTAAAACAATGAGCTTACTTTATAGATCCTTGTAAACTTACTTTATGTATCTTTATAACATTGTATACTCAATAAACTTCTTTTGACAAGGAAAAATTGTAATCGATCTCACTTGAAGAAGGTTTTTTCTTATTCTGTAAAATGGACAATCGATCCATGCTCCCCACTTCATTAATGACTCTGTTTTTAATCACTAGGTAGGTATCCTTTCTCAATGAATCTTTCTTTAGCAGCCTGTATAAGAAAGTCTTCCTTAAGAGTACAATTCCGCTGCAAACGGAGGAATTGGCTCCTGGGCACTGATTTGAGCCATGAGGGGTGATGGCTGCTCCCTTGTCCAATATACTCATTTCTATCGGTACTCTTAAAGAAAGTGGATATATTAAAAGTGCCATCTTTGACCTGTATGGTCAGGTCCAAAAAGTTAATTTTACTAGTGCTGCTCTCAAACTGTAGCACAATCCCCAGTGAATTATCATTGAGTTGATGCATAAAGGTGGTGAGTGACAGCATATCACCATCCCACAGGAGGAGGATGATGTCTACATATCTACCCCAGAAGACTAATTCTGGTCTTCTGTTGGAATAGACGACATCCTCCTCCCATTTGGCCATAAATAAATTGGCCATGCTTGGTGCGAATTTTGCACCCATAGCGACCCCTCTGTTTTGGAGGTAATGAGTACCCCCAAACCAGAAGTAATTATGGGTCATGGCATATTTTAATAAATCTAGGATGAACTCTCGTTGCGCAGAAATCAACTCAACATCTCTCTTTAAGAACAAGTCCATTTAAAATGTTATACCCCTTTCGGCATGAATGTCAACTGGGATATAAACTGTTTTATTAATAATATTTTCATTTTTTATGAACACCTAGGGGGCAGTGCTTGTACATTTTTATTTTTTTGTCTTGTACTTTGTTTTCATCCAATATTTGTACTTTGTTCATATATATTTTATTATATATTTTTTATTCTTTTTGTATATTTCATTTTTTATCTTTCTGAAAAAGTTTTTATATTTTTTTGGGGCGATTGATGCTGTTGTATCACTGCACTGTTTGGGAGCCTCCATATCCTCCCTTCAATGCAATTAATTGTTCTTTAAGATATATGTTCTTAATATGTTTAACATTATATGTGTTTAATTAATTTTTTATCAATTTTTTAGAGTTTTGTATATTATTAACAAAAACCAATGTAACGAGCCCCTGCTCGCTCGGTTCCACTCTCCCGACACTCCTCTGCGGCTATAGAATCAGATTGCAGATCGCAACATCTGATGGTTCGGTCATCCGATGCTCCAGGACTAGAACTACAGCTATGTGCCGTTCTAATCCAGTTGTGTAGCTCAGAACAAACACCAGGCAGGTTGTATGTAAGTTCAACCAGGAATCTCTTTTATTTAAAGGAATACAGGCTCTTTTATACAGTAAAAGAGGAGGTGTATACCTCCTGCTCATATTACTCTGAACATACACCTGTGACCAGAAACCTAATTAACATGGGCTAATTAACTAATCCCTTTAGACAGCCTAGATGACTCAGACATGACCTTTAGGCCAGACTGGCCATCTTGTAGCTCAGAAAACTCAATCAACATTATCACAAATCAACACCGAACTCTTGTTCACACAATAGCAGAGTTAATTAACACAAACAACAATGGGGATCTAATGACTCTTAGATCCCATACTAGACTTATTTACAATACACATTCTAGCAGGCAACAGACAGACAGGTGGCTGGAATTGACATCAGCATCTCCTAACGGTATTTGTCCCAGCATTATGAATCAGCCAGTATTTCTAATATGGCAAATCCAGGGTCCCCAGAGTCTGTGTGTCCTGGTCCCCAGTGACCAGGACCCGAATCCACAGTGATACCACCTCAAGGGTCCCCAGGCATACAGCTCACAAAGAGCACCATTCCCCCAAATGCCAGGGCCCACGATCGATCGGCAAGAGGCTAGCATTCAGTCCCCTCCAAAAGTCTCTCTCCCGGCTAGGTCTGTCACATTTCTCCCCTTTCGGCAGGAGACTAACACAGGAGGAGACCCCAGACGGGTTGACTCCGAAGTTAGTCAGTAGTTCCAGTCCTGTAATGCCTGTACCCACACAGTACCCCAAACAAATTGTTCCAAACAAAGCATTACTCACTCAGCCAACCTCTGCCTCTCTCAGAGAACATATATGCCGCTGGGGGGGAGGCCTGGACTGGCCCTTCTCCCTGGAGTCCTTTCTGCCGCTGGAGAGAAGACAGGGTGTCTGGGCTCACTCCGTCATGCTGTTGGGGATCTGGGCCAACTGCCCAGCATCCCTGGGGTATACAGGTGGAGACTGAAGTCCCATCCACCTTCACAGGAAATCCATCCTCTGTTACTTGAGGGCAGAGTCCAGCAGTACTCGGCCCTGTTGCCAGCCCTTCTGCTGGAAACCCCACACCATCTGCTCCGGCTAATTGTTGGGGATGGAGGCCGACTGCCCTGCCTCCCTGGAACTCTGTAGTTGTTGTCGGTGCTGGACAGAGGTTGGTAGCACTCTGCCCTGTTGCCAGCACTTCTGCTGGGGACTCTGCATCCTCCGCTCCAGCTAACTGTTGGGGCAGAAGGCTGGCTTCCTCCACTCCCAAACTGTGTAGCTGCCATTGGGGAGGTGAGCCGGCTGCTTCCTTTTCCATTCCCTCATCTGGATGTTGGGACGATATGTCTGTGGTACTGTCTCCCAGATGCACGGATCTTTGCTGAGGAGGAAAGACCACTTCCTCCACCCTGGCAAACTGTTGGGGAGGGACGACGAACACCTCCTCTCCCTTCTCCCCCTGTATTCTGATCTGCTGCTGGGAAGTGACCACTTCCTTCTCACCCTGAGCCTCCGGAACCGGCGCAGGTGTAGGGCAGAGATCTTGGACCTTCTGTCCAGTTGCCAGCGCTTCAGCTGGGGAAGTTCCTTGTAACTTCACAGATACTTCTGTTGGTGCTGGGCAGAGCACAGTGAAGTTTGACCCTAATAACAGCTCTTCTTCTGCTGGAGGCTCACCAGGTTGTTCTTCCTCAGCAGAAAAGTCTATCAAATCCCCTGTCTCTGCAACTGGTGTCTGGGGATAAAGGTTCACCATCTCCTCTCCGTGGAACCCAGAAGATGCTATCAGTGCTGGGCAGAGGTTAGCAGAGCTCTGCCCTGTTGTCAGCACTTCAGGTTTGGGGACGGCAATCTTCAGATTTTCCACTGCTGATTCTCTGGCATGCTGCTGGACAGGCACATTCCTCCATCCACGATCATCCCATGCAGAAACAGGATCATCAAGGTTAGTCAGCACTTGCTGCATCCGCCATAAGACCTCCGCCTCCCTAGCTGTGAGGGCAGGTTGGCAAAGCACACTGTTATTCTGCCACATTGTCAACTCTTCAGCCAGGATTTCAGAGTTGTCAACTGGTATTTCCTGATAGTCCCAGGCAAAGGGAGCCCCACCCTGCTGCTGTGCGGAGTCTAGCAGCTGTCTGTAGGCCATCTCAAGCTCCCATTCCTGAACGGCCAGAAACTCCAAATCTTCCTGTGCCCAGTGCACTTCCGAGACATTCAGTCTTCGTTCTCTGTGCTCCATTATTTCCTCCAAACGCCACTCCCGATCACTCCCAAAGTCAGGGTCCCTGGACAGTCTCCAGTATAACAATCCCAGGCCATCATAGCCAAAGCCTTCCATGGGGCTGTCATCCGCTGTCCACGGGCACACTTGGGCTACATACCACTGGAGGGCTCTGTAGCTCTCGTCCAAATACATTTCTGCCCGGATCAGCCTGCTTAACTCGGCTGTCCACTCCTGGTTCGGCTGTTCCCCCAATAACAGCATTCGCACTTCATACTGCGACCAGTACCTTACATGGATGGAGGGGAGAACTTTTCCCTGTTTTCGCTGCTCACGGGCTAGCGCTTCCTTCCAGAGTTCGCAGCGGATAGAATCAAACGATCCTAGCAGGACCTGCTCTGATACTGGTCCTCTGTGCTGTATCTGCATCTCTCGCAACCTCCTTCTGAATTCCTCTTCCATGGTGGCTGGTATCTGTAACTCTCCTCTCCTGCTATCTGGACCTTGGATCCAGGTGATGGTTTGGATGTGTTCACGGCAAGGAAGCACGATCCCACCATTCCCTCCACGGCTCTCAAGTAAGTCTTTCAGCGTGGCTCTCCTGCAGGCTGGTTTGGAGTGTCCCAGTAACTGGAGAGCGAATCCCACTGCTGCCACAATGTAACGAGCCCCTGCTCGCTCGGTTCCACTCTCCCGACACTCCTCTGTGGCTATAGAATCAGATTGCAGATCGCAACATCTGATGGTTCGGTCATCCGATGCTCCGGGACTAGAACTACAGCTATGTGCCGTTCTAATCCAGTTGTGTAGCTCAGAACAAACACCAGGCAGGCTGTATGTAAGTTCAACCAGGAATCTCTTTTATTGAAAGGAATACAGGCTCTTTTATACAGTAAAAGAGGAGGTGTATACCTCCTGCTCATATTACTCTGAACATACACCTGTGACCAGAAACCTAATTAACATGGGCTAATTAACTAATCCCTTTAGACAGCCTAGATGACTCAGACATGACCTTTAGGCCAGACTGGCCATCTTGTAGCTCAGAAAACCCAATCAACATTATCACAAATCAACACCGAACTCTTGTTCACACAATAGCAGAGTTAATTAACACAAACAACAATGGGGATCTAATGACTCTTATGCCGCGTACACACGGTCGGACTTTTCGTCTACAAAAGTCCAACGGACGCTGACGGACTAAAGGTGGCTGGTAATCCGATCGTGTGTGGGCTTCTCCGGACTTTCAACGGACTTTTTTAGCCTCAAATCCGACGGACTTTAGATTTGAAGCATGCTTCAAATCTTTACGTCGTAAGTACGACGGACCCCGAAGTCCGCTCGTCTGTATGCTAGTCCGACGGACAAAAAAACGACGCATGCTCATAAGCAAAAACTAAACGGAAGCACTCGGTCTAGTAAAACTAGTGTTCGTATTGTAGGTAGCACATTCATCACGCTGCAAAATCTGTGATCGTTCAATGCAGCGCATTTTATTTCTTCTTTACGAAGGCTCTAAAGAACGAAGGTGTTTTGCTGTTCATAATCAGAGTTCTCCCAAACTGATTTCTGGATTCTTTTTCTCTTTGATCTCATGAATGATATAGTATGCCTTTTTAAAACAATGTTTCCATACTAATAATACTTTTTCCCCTTTTTATTTTTTATTTTTTATTTTTTTTATTTTTTTTAGGTTTGTAAAGTTAACACAAAGAACCCATTATTATTTTTTTTTTTTTTTATAGTGTTTATTTTTTAGTTTTTAGATAAAGTTAACCCAAAGCACCGTTTTTGGTTACGTAATTTTTTGGATTTTCAAGACTTACCACTTGAACATTATTAACATTAGTAATGTATTTTTGGTGTGTTTTTTTTCAAACTCAATGAGATTGTTGTCCCTTGTTAATTTAACATTGTGTGTAAAATCAATGATTTCAAAGAAAACACATAAAGTCTTTTGCTAAACTCAAAAAATATCCATTTATTCATGGTCAAAATAAAATAAAGAGGAAGTCAACGCTGGAAAAAGTCGGTGTACCAGAAAATTGGGATCTTGAGGAGTCCATATAAGAGGGAGCACAATCTGGTCCAAGAATCCCAGAGATCAACAGCACCAGCAGATGATCTAGATGTCCCCAGACTGTGGTCCTACAACAGCCTGCGTCTTCTGTCAGACCAGACTGAACCCAGGTCATCATTTTCTTCTCTTCCCTGCAGCCTTTCCTCCACGCTGCCCTGCAGCCTTCCCTGTAGCCTTCTTTTGAGGCTGTGGCTCTGGTGTTTCAGTTGTGGCAGGAGGAGGAGGAGGAGGAGGAGGAGGAGGAGGAGGAGGAGGAGGGGGGGCTGCCTCATGTAGTTGGGTGTTTTGTGTTAGCGTGCCCTGCAGCCCCTTATGGATTGTTTCCCCAAATAGGCGCTCACAAATGAGGCGCTGCTCCCAATCCATCTGAAGAAGCCTGCTGGCTAAGTAGCAGCCATAGGATTCTTCCGCTTCGGGGGGGCTTTTTAAAAAACGGGTGGCCTCTTGCATGAGGCGCAGGGATGCGTCCTGTGTGACCATCCCCTTCCTGGCCCTTTTTTTGGGAAGGTGGAGGGGAGGCACTTGGGATTCGGTCAGGCTTCTACTGGGCCCAGCCACCTCGCTTGGCCCAGCCACCTCACTGGGAGCAGCCACCTCACTGGGAGCAGCCACCTCACTGGGAGCAGCCACCTCCTGCCTGACACTGGGCCCAGCCTCCTCCAGGATGATGGTGAATCCGGCCTCCTCCAGGCTGTCCATGGGCCTGGTCTCCTCCTGCCTGCCACTTTCCCCACATTCCTCCTGGATGGACTCATCCTGT